>NW_020838010.1:5595293-5608628 GCF_003676395.1 Aethalodelphis obliquidens
GTGTGTGTGTGTGTGTGTGTGTGTGTGTGTGTGTGTGTATATATATATATATATATATATATATCATATCTTCTTTATCCATTCATCTGTTGGTTGACACTTAGGTCACTTCCATATCTTACCTATTGTGAATAATGCTGTTATGAACATTGGGGTGCATATATCTTTTTGAACTAGTGTTTTTGTTTTCTTAGGATAAATACCAAGAAGTAGAGTTACTGGATCATGTGGTAGTGTATTTTTAATTTTTTGAGGAGCCTCCATATGGAGTTTTCCATAGTGGCTGTACAAATTTATATTTCCACCAACAGTGTACATGGGTTCCCTTTTCTCCACATCCTCACCAACACTTGCTGTTTTTTGTCTTTTTGGTAATTACCATTCTGACAAGTGTGAGATGATATCTCACTGTGGTTTTAATTTGTGCTTTCCTGATGATTAGTGGTGTTGAGCATTTTTTTCACGTGCATGTTTGCTATCTATATGTCCTCTTTAGAAAAAAATGCCTATTCAGACCCTCTACCCACATAGAGTTGTATGAGTTCTTTATATATTTTGAATATTAACCCCTTATTAGACATATCATTTGCAAATATCTTCTCCCATTCATTAGGTTGCCTTTACATTTTGTTGAAGGTTTCCTTGGCTGTACAAAAGCTTTATAGTTTAATGTAGTCCCGTTTATTTATTTTTACTTTTTTTTCCCTTGCCTGAGACAGATTCAAAATAATATTGCTAAGACTGATGTCAAAGAGGTAACTGCCTATGTTCTCTTCTATGAATTTTGTGATTTCAGGTCTTATATTTCACTCTTTAATCCATTTTGAGTTTATTTTTGTATATGGTATTAGAAAATGATCTAGTTTTATTTTTTTACACATAGCTGTCCAGTTTTCCCAACACCATTTATTAAGAGACTGTTTTTCCTTATTGTATATTCTCACGTCCTTTGTCATAGAGTAATTGACCATGTAGGTATGGGTTTATTTCTGGGCTCTGTATTCTGTTCCCTTGATTGCTGTGTCTGTTTTTTTGTGGTATACCATACTGTTTTGATTACTATAGCTTTGTAGTATAGTCTGAAGTCAGGGAGTGTGATACTTCCATCTGTTTTCTTCTTTCCCAAGACTGCTTTGGCTATTTGGGGTCAGTTATGATTCCTACAATTTTTAGGATTACTTGTTCTAGTTCTGTGAAAAAAGCCATGGCTATTTGGTAGGGATTCTAAATATTCACTGAATATGTAGATTGTGTTGGGTAGTATATTTAAGAATATTAATAATTCTAATTCATGAACATGGTATATCTTTCCATTTATTTCTGTCACTTTCAATTTCTTTAATCAATTTCTTATAGCTTTCAGAGTACAGGTCTTTTATCTCCATGGCTAAAATTATTCCTAGGTATTTATTATTTTTGATGCAATTGTGAATGGGATTTTCTTCATTCTTATTTCTGACAGCTCATTAATAATGTATAGAAATGCAAGAAATTTCTGTATATTAACTTTGTATCCTGCAACGTCAGTGAATTCATTTATTAGTTCTAAGTTTTTTGGAGGAGTCTTTAGGGTTTTCTACATATAGTATTATGTCATCTGCAAATAGTGCCAATTTTATTCTTCCCTTCCAATTTGTATGCTTTTTATTTACTTTACTTGTCTGGTTGCTGTGTCTAGGACCTCCAGTATTATGTTGAATAAAAATGGTGAGAGTGGGCACCCTGGTTTTGATCTTAGAGAAGTGTTTTTAGCTTTTCTCCACTGAGCATGATGTTAGCTGTGAGCTTCTCATATATGGTCTTTATTTTGTTGAGATATGTTCCCTCTATACCCACTTTGTTGAGAGTTTTTATAATAGCTGGACATTGGATTTTGTCAAATGCTTTTTCTACACCTATTGAGATGATCATGTGATTTTTATCCTTCATTCTGTTGATGTGGTGTATCATGTTGATTGATTTGCTTATAAGGTAGAGACAAGATTCATAGCAGAAGAGTGGAAGGCAAATATTTTTCACTTAAATGGGGTTGTTAATTGACTTTCTCTGCTAAGGCTTTAGAGCTTTTATTGAATTAACATAAAAGGAGCAAGAGTCTACATAGAGATGTTTTTGTGTCTGTGCAACTCGTGTTCTGAACTGGAATTCCACTTGCTGCAATTCATACACAATCTAATAGTTCATTGTCTTCTTTAATAAACTAAGGAAATGAAAATAAAATTATTATTGCATCCCTAGAACAAATCCCACGTATCATTGTTTGTGATCTTTTTAATGTAGAGTTGAATTAAGATTGCTAATATTTTGTTGAAGACTTTTGCATCAATGTTCATCAGTGTTAGTAGCCTGAATTTTCTTTTTTTGTAGTGTATTTGCCTCATTTGTGTATCAGGGTAATGCTGTCATCATAGAATTATTTTGGATGTGTTTCTTCCTCTTGCACATTTTGTAACAGTTTGAGGATAGGTATTAACTTTTTTTTGAATGATTGGTAGAATTCCCCTGTGAAGCCATCTGATCCTAGACTTTTGTTTATTGGGAGTTTTTTTTTTATTACAGATTTAATTTCATTACTGGTGATCAGTTTGTCCAGGTTTTCTATTTCTTCCTGATTCACTCTTGGAAGACTGAATGTCTTTAGGAATTTATGCATTTCTTCTAGGTTGTCCAATTTGTTGGCATATAATTGTTCATAGTAGTCCCTTATGATTGTATTTCTGTGTTATCTGTTGTAACTTCTCCTCTTTCATTCCTGATTTTATTCATTTGGGCCCTTTATCTTTTTTTTGTCTTGGTGAGTCTGCCTAAAGTTTTGTCAATTTTGTTATTTTTTCAAAGAAACATCTCTTAGTTTTATTGATCTTTCCTATGACTTTTTAAGTCTCTACTTCATTTATTTCCACTCTGGTCTTTATTATTCCCTTCCTTGTGCTAACTTTGGGCTTTGTTTGTTCTCCTTTTTCTAGTTCCTTTAGGTGTAGGGTTAGATTGTTTATTTGAGATTTTTCTTATTTTTTGAGGTAGGCTTCTATCACTATGACTGTCCCTCTTAGATGTGCTTTTGCTGCATCTCATAGATTTTTGATTGATGTGTTCCCACTTTCATTTGTCTCAAGGTATTTTTTGATTTCTTTGATTTCTCCATTGACTCATTGGTTGTTTAGTAGCATGTTGTTTAGCCTCCATGTGTCTGTGTTTTTTCCAGTTTTCTTCCTGTAATTGACTTCCAGTTTTATACCATTGTTGTCAGAAAAAATGCTTGATACAATTCAAACTTCTTAAATTTATTAAGACTATCTTGTGGCCTACCATGTGATCTATCCTGGAGAATGTTTTACGAGCACATGAAAAGAATGTATATTCTGCTGTTTTGGGATGAAATGTTCTTTGTATATCTATTAATCCTATCTGGTGTAATGTGTCATTTAAGGCTGATGTTTCCTTACAGTAAGTCCCCTATATACGAACCTTCAAGTTACAAACTTTCAAAGGTGTGAATGTGCATTCGCATGTCCAATCATGTAAGTTAGTTCATGTGTTTGGCTTACATAGTCACGTGTGTGCATCCTCTACAAGTTGTTGTGCCTTTGTGTACTTTACTGTACAGTACTGTATAGATACAGTAGTATAGTATTTTTATTTGAAGCCCAGGATGTCTGGAAGCAAGCATAAAGCAGCAGTGATGTAGCTGGTATTGCTAAGAAGCACCAAGCGATAATGATGGAAACAAAAGTGAAAATAATTGAGAGAGTGGAGCAACAAGAGGAAGAAGAAGTAATAACTGAAGAACTGAAGAGATTCACAATGTAGGAAATGGCAAGAGTATTTTCTTTGAGGAGGAACTGTTAGTTTTTGAGGCAGAGGACCTGAACTGTTAGTTTTGAGGCAGAGGACCTGAACGTAGAACAGTACATGAAGGTTGCAGCAGCTGTTCAGATTGCAATCTAGTGCTACCATGTCATTTATGATGAGAAGAAGAGAGCTACTACCCAGCCATCACTGGATCATTTTTTCAAGAGAGTAGATAGAATTGAATCCAGCAGGGAACCAGAACCTGTGCCATCAACGTCAGGCATGAGTGAAATTGCAGCTTGCCTTCCATCTCCTATTGCTGACAATCCTTCAGCTCTACCATCTCCCACCTCGTCTCCCTCCTCCAGTCATTAACTTTTCTTGCCTGTTCACTCGTTGACAGCCCCTGTATGCCAGCTGTTGTACTGTACTACTGCACTTTTCAAGGTACTGTACTATAAATTAAAAATGTTTTCTTTATTTCTGTGTTTTTTATGTATTATTTGTGTGAAAAGTATTATAAACCTATTACAATACAGTACTATATAGCTGATTGTGTTAGTTGGGTACCTAGGCTAACTTTGTTGGACTTATGAATGCACCCTTGGAATGGAACTCTTTCATATGTAGGGGACTTGCTGTACTGATTTTCTGTCTTGATGACTTATCCATTGGTGTAAGTAGGATATTAAAGTCCCCTGATATTATTGTATTACTGTCAATTTCTCCCTTTATGTTGGTAATATTTGCTTTATGTATTTAGGTGTTCCTATGTAGATGCACAAATATTTAAGAAGGCCATATATCCTTGTTGGATCGACCCCTTTATAATTATGTAACTCCCTTCTTTGTCTTTTGTTTTATAGTCTTTGTTTAAGGTCTGTTTTGTCTGACAGGAGTATTGTTAACCTAGTGTTCTTTTTGTTCCTATTTTCATGTAATATCTTTTTCCATCCTTTCATTTTCAGTATGTGTGAGTCTTTAGATCTAAAGTGAGTCTCTTGTAGGCAGCATATAGGTGGGTCTTATTTTTTTAAATCCTTTTAGCCACTCTATGTCTTTTGATTGGAACATTTATTCCATTTACATTTAAAGGGTTTATTGATGAGTATGTATTTATTGCCATTTTGTTAATTGTTTTCTGGTTATTTTTGTAGTTCTTCTCTGTTTGTTTATTCTTTTTGTCTCTTCCCTTGTGGTTAGATGATTCCTTTAGCATTATACTTGTGTTTCTGTGTTCCTTTCCCTCTCTCTCTCTCTCTCTGTTTTTTTTGGCTGCACCATTCAGCTTGTGGAATCTTAGTTCCCTGACCAGGGATTGAATCTGTGCCCTCAGCAGTGAAGGCATGGAGTCCTAACCACTGGGCAACCAGGGAATTCCCTCCTTTCTCTTTTTTTTTGTGTGTGTCTATTGCCGGTTTTTGGTTTGTGATTACCATGAGCTTCAAATATATCACTATATATGTGTGTGTGTGTGTATGTATGTATGCACCTGTTTAAGCTGATAGCTGCTTAAGTTTGAATGCATTTTAAAAGCACTACATTTTACTCCCCCACTCACATTTCTGTTTTTGGTATCATATTTTACAACTTTTTACTATATGTATCTCTTAACTACTTATTATAGTTAATGTTGATTTTATGACTTTTGTCTTTTAACATATATAAGTGGTTGATATACAGACTTTACTATATATTTGCCTTTACAAGTGAGATTTATTTCTTTCATATATTTTCTTATTTTTAGTTATGTCCTTTAGTTTTTCACTTAAGGAAGACCTATTAATATTTTTTGTAAGGATTGTTCAGTGGTGATGAACTCTTATTTTTTGCTTATCTGGAAAACTCTATTTATACTTACATTCTGAATGATAGCCTTGCTAGGTAGAGTATTCTTGGTTATGAATTTTTTCCTTTCAGCACTTTAAATACATCTTGGCAATCCATTCTGACCTACAATGTTTCTGATAAAAAAATCAACTCATAGCCTTATGGGGGGTCCCATTGTATGTGACTTGTTTTTCTCTTGCTGCCTTTAAAATTCTCTTTTTATTTTTAACTTTTGCCATTTAAATTATGATATGCCTTTGGGTTCATCTTGCTTGGGACTCTATGCTTCTTTGACCTGGATATTTGTTTCCTTCCACAGGTTAGGAAAGTTTTCAACCATTATTTCTTCATATAAATTTTTTTTTTTGAGGTCTTTCTTTCTTTTTTTTTTTAACATCTTTATTGGGGTATAATTACTTTACAATGGTGTGTTAGTTTCTGCTTTATAACAAAGTGAATCAGTTATACATATACATATGTTCCCATATCTCTTCCCTCTTGCGTCTCCCTCCCTCCCACCCTCCCTATCCCACCCCTCCAGGCTGTCACAAAGCACCGAGCCAATATCCCTGTGCCATGCGGCTGCTTCCCACTAGCTATCTACCTTACTACGTTTGTTAGTGTGTATATGTCCATGACTCTCTCTCGCCCCGTCACAGCTCACCCTTCCCCCTCCCCATAACCTCAAGTCCGTTCTCTAGGAGGTCTGCGTCTTTATTCCTGCCTTACCCCTAGGTTCTTCATGACATTTTTTTTCTTAAATTCCATATATATGTGTTAGCATACTGTATTTGTCTTTTTCTTTCTGACTTACTTCACTGTGTATGACAGACTCTAGGTCTATCCACCTCATTACAAATAGCTCAATTTCGTTTCTTTTTATGGCTGAGTAATATTCCATTGTATATATGTGCCACATCTTCTTTATCCATTCATCCGATGATGGGCACTTAGGTTGTTTCCATCTCTGGGCTATTGTAAATAGAGCTGCGATGAACATTTTGGTACATGACTCTTTTTGAATTTCGGTTTTCTCAGGGTATATGCCCAGTAGTGGGATTGCTGGGTCATATGGTAGTTCTATTTGTAGTTTTTTAAGGAACCTCCATACTGTTCTCCATAGTGGCTGAACCAATTCACATTCCCACCAGCAGTGCAAGAGGGTTCCCTTTTCTCCACACCCTCTCCAGCATTTATTGTTTCTAGATTTTTTGATGATGTCCATTCTGACTGGTGTGAGATGATATCTCATTGTAGTTTTGATTTGCATTTCTCTAATGATTAATGAAGTTGAGCATTCTTTCATGTGTTTGTTGGCAGTCTGTATATCTTCTTTGGAGAAATGTCTATTTAGGTCTTCTGCCCATTTTTGGATTGGGTTGTTTGTTTTTTTGTTGTTGAGCTGCATGAGCTGCTTGTAAATTTTGGAGATTAATCCTTTGTCGGTTGCTTCATTTGCAAATATTTTCTCCCATTCTGAGGGTTGTCTTTTGATCTTGTTTATGGTTTCCTTTTCTGTGCAAAAGCTTTGAAGTTTCATTAGGTCCCATTTGTTTATTTTGTTTTTATTTCCATTACTCTAGGGGGTGGGTCAGAAAGAATCTTGCTGTGATTTATGTCATAGAGTGTTCTGCCTATGTTTTCCTCTAAGAGTTTGATAGTTTCTGGCCTTATATTTAGGTCTTTAATCCATTTTGAGCTTATTTTTGTGTATGGTGTTAGGGAGTGATCTAATTTCATTCTTTTACATGTACCTGTCCAGTTTTCCCAGCACCACTAATTGAAGAGGCTGTCCTTTTTCCACTGTACATTCCTGCCACCTTTATCAAAGATAAGGTGTCCATATGTGCATGGGTTTATCTCTGGGCTTTCTATCCTGTTCCATTGATCTATCTTTCTGTTTTTGTGCCAGTACCATACTTTCTTGATAACTGTAGCTTTGTAGTATAGTCTGAAGTCAGGGAGCCTGATTCCTCCAGTTCCTTTTTTTGTTCTCAAGATTGCTTTGGCTATTCGAGGTCTTTTGTGTTTCCATACAAATTGCGAAATTTTTTGTTCTAGTTCTGTGAAAAATGCCAGTGGTAGTTTGATAGGGATTGCATTGAATCTATAGATTGCTTTGGGTAGTAGAGTCATTTTCACAATGTTGATTCTTCCAATCCAAGAACATGGTATATCTCTCCCTCTATTTGTATCATCTTTAATTTCTTTCATCAGTGTCTTATAATTTTCTGCATACAGGTCTTTTGTCTCCTTAGGTAGGTTTATTCCTAGATATTTAATTCTTTTTGTTGCAATGGTAAATGGGAGTGTTTTCTTGATTTCACTTTCAGATTTTTCATCATTAGTATATAGGAATGCCAGAGATTTCTGTGCATTAATTTTGTATCCTGCTACTTTACCAAATTCATTGATTAGCTCTAGTAGTTTTCTGGTAGCATATTTAGGATTCTCTATGTATAGGATCATGTCATCTGCAAACAGTGACAGCTTTACTTCTTCTTTTCCGATTTGGATTCCTTTTATTTCCTTCTCTTCTCTGATTGCTGTGGCTAAAACTTCCAAAACTATGTTGAATAAGAGTGGTGAGAGTGGGCAACCTTGTCTTGTTCCTGATCTTAGTGGAAATGCTTTCAGTTTTTCACCATTGAGGATGATGTTGGCTGTGGGCTTGTCATATATGGCCTTTATTATGTTGAGGAAAGTTCCCTCTATGCCTACTTTCTGCAGGGCTTTTATCATAAATGGGTGTTGAATTTTGTCAAAAGCTTTCTCTGAATCTATTGAGATGATCATATGGTTTTTCTCCTTCAATTTGTTAATATGGTTTATCACATTGATAGATTTGCATATATTGAAGAATCCTTGCATTCCTGGAATAAACCCCACTTGATCATGGTGTATGATCCTTTTAATGTGCTGTTGGATTCTGTTTGCTAGTATTTTGTTGAGGATTTTTGCATCTATGTTCATCAGTGATATTGGTCTGTAGTTTTCTTTCTTTGTGACATCCTTGCCTGGTTTTGGTATCAAGGTGATGGTGGCCTCGTAGAATGAGTTTGGGAGTGTTCCTCCCTCTACTATATTTTGGAAGAGTTTGAGAAGGATACATGTTAGCTCTTCTCTAAATGTTTCATAGAATTCGCCTGTGAAGCCATCTGGTCCTGGGCTTTTCTTTGTTGGAAGATTTTTAATCACAGTTTCAATTTCAGTGCTTGTGATTGGTCTGTTCATATTTTCTATTTCTTCCTGATTCAGTCTTGGCAGGTTGTGCATTTCTAAGAATTTGTCCATTTCTTCCGGATTGTCCATTTTATTGGCATAGAGTTGCTTGTAGTAATCTCTCATGATCTCTTTTATTTCTGCAGTGTCAGTTGTTACCTCTCCTTTTTCATTTCTAATTCTATTGATTTGAGTCTTCTCCCTTTTTTTCTTGATGAGTCTGGCTAGTGGTTTATCTATTTTGTTTATCTTCTCAAAGAACCAGCTTTTAGTTTTATTGATCTTTGCTATTGTTTCCTTCATTTCTTTTTCATTTATTTCTGATCTGATTTTTATGATTTCTTTCCTTCTGCTAGCTTTGGGGTTTTTTTGTTCTTCTTTCTCTAATTGCTTGAGGTGCAAGGTTAGGTTGTTTATTCTAGATGTTTCCTGCTTCTTAAGGTGGGCTTGTATTGCTATAAACTTCCCCCTTAGAACTGCTTTTGCTGCATCCCACAGGTTTTGGGTCGTTGTGTCTCCATTGTCATTTGTTTCTAGGTATTTTTTTATTTCCTCTTTGATTTCTTCAGTGATCACTTCATTATTAAGTAGGGTATTGTTTAGCCTCCATGTGTTTGTATTTTTTACAGATCTTTTCCTGTAATTGATATCTAGTCTCATGGCGTTGTGGTCAGAAAAGATACTTGATACAATTTCAATTTTCTTAAATTTGCCAAGGCTTGATTTGTGACCCAAGATATGATCTATCCTGGAGAATGTTCCATGAGCACTTGAGAAAAATGTGTATTCTGTTGTTTTTGGATGGAATGTCCTATAAATATCAATCAAGTCCATCTTGTTTAATGTATCATTTAAAGCTTGTGTTTCCTTATTTATTTTCATTTTGGATGATCTGTCCTTGGGTGAAAGTGGTGTGTTTAAGTCCCCTACTATGAATATGTTACTGTCGATTTCCCCTTTTATGGCTGTTAGTATTTGCCTTATGTATTGAGGTGCTCCTATGTTGGGTGCATAAATATTTACAATTGTTATATCTTCTTGGATCGATCCCTTGATCATTATGTAGTGTCCTTCTTTGTCTCTTTTAATAGTCCTTATTTTAAAGTCTATTTTGTCTGATATGAGAATTGCTACTCCAGCTTTCTTTTGGTTTCCATTTGCATGGAATATCTTTTTCCATCCCCTTACTTTTAGTCTGTATGTGTCTCTAGGTCTAAAGTGGGTCTCTTGTAGACAGCATATATAAGGGTCTTGTTTTTGTATCCATTCAGCCATTCTGTGTCTTTTGGTGGGAGCATTTAGTCCATTTACATTTAAGGTAATTATTGATATGTATGTTCCTATTCCCATTTTCTAAATTGTTTTGGGTTCGTTATTATAGGTCTTTTCCTTCTCTTGTGTTTCTTGCCTAGAGAAGATCCTTTAGCATTTGTTGTAAAGCTGGTTTGGTGGTGCTGAACTCTCTCAGCTTTTGCTTGTCTGTAAAGGTTTTAATTTCTCCATCAAATCTGAATGAGATCCTTGCTGGGTAGAGTAGTCTTGGCTGCAGGTTTTTCTCCTTCATCACTTTCAGTATGTCCTGCCACTCCCTTCTGGCTTGTAGGGTTTCTGCTGAGAGATCAGCTGTTAACCTTATGGGGATTCCCTTGTGTGTTATTTGTTGTTTTTCCCTTGCTGCTTTTAATATGCTTTCTTTGTATTTAATTTTTGACAGTTTGATTAATATGTGTCTTGGTGTATTTCTCCTTGTATTTATCCTGTATGGGACTCTGTGCTTCCTGGACTTGATTAACTATTTCCTTTCCCATATTAGGGAAGTTTTCAACTATAATCTCTTCAAATATTTTCTCAGTCCCTTTCTTTTTCTCTTCTTCTTCTGGAACCCCTATAATTCGAATGTTGGTGCGTTTAATGTTGTCCCAGAGGTCTCTGAGACTGTCCTCAGTTCTTTTCATTCTTTTTTTCTTTATTCTGCTCTGCAGTAGTTATTTCCACTATTTTATCTTCCAGGTCACTTATCCGTTCTTTTGCCTCAGTTATTCTGCTATTGATCCCATCTAGAGTATTTTTAATTTCATTTATTGTGTTGTTCATCGTTGCTTGTTTCATCTTTAGTTCTTCTAGGTCCTTGTTAACTGATTCTTGCATTTTGTCCATTCTATTGTCCATTGTATCTCCAAGATTTCGGATCAACCTTACTATCATTATTCTGAATTCTTTTTCAGGTAGACTGCCTATTTCCTCTTCATTTGTTAGGTCTGGTGCATTTTTATCTTGCTCCTTTATCTGCTGTGTGTTTTTCTGTCTTCTCATTTTGCTTATCTTACTGTGTTTGGGGTCTCCTTTTTGCAGGCTGCAGGTTCGTAGTTCCTCCTGTTTTTGATGTCTGTCTCCAGTGGCTAAGGTTGGTTCAGTGGGTTGTGTAGGCTTCCTGGTGGAGGGGACTAGTGCCTGTGTTGTGGTGGATGAGGCTGGATCTTGTCTCTCTAGTGGGCAGGTTCACGTCTGGTGGTGTGTTTTGGGGGTGTCTGTGGCCTTATTATGATTTTAGGCAGCCTCTCTGCTAATGGGTGGGGTTGTGTTCCTGTTTTTCTAGTTGTTTGGCACAGGTTGTCCAGCACTGTGGCTTGCTGGTCGTTGAGTGTAGCTGGGTGCTGGTGTTAAGATGGAGGTCTCTGGGAGATTTTCGCCATTTGATATTATGTGGAGCTGGGAGGTCTCTTGTGGACCAGTGTCCTGAAGTTGGCTCTCCTACCTCAGAGGCAGAGCCCTGACTCCTGGCTGGAGCACCGAGAGCCTTTCATCCACACGGCTCAGAATAAAAGGGAGAAAAAGTAGAGGGAATTAGTAGAAGTATGAGGAAAGAAAGAAGGAAAGGAGGGAAGGAAGGAGGGAAGGAAGGAAGGAAGGAAGGAAGAAAGAAAGAAGCAGAGAAGGAAAGAAGGCAAGAAGGAACGAAAGGAGGGAGGGAGGGAGGGAGGAAGGAAGGAAGGAGGGAAAGAAGGAAAAACAGAAGGAAAGAAGATACAGTAAAAATAAAATAAAGTATAATAAAGTTATTGAATTAAAAAATTCTTAATTAGAAAAAAAAAAAGGGACGGATAGAACCTTAGGACAAATGTTGGAAGCAAAGCTATACAGACAAAGTCTTACACAGAAGCGTACACATACACCCTCACAAAAAGAGGTAAAGGGGGAAAAATCATAAATCTTGCTGTCAGAGACCACCTCCTCCATTTGGGATGATTCGTTGTCTAAAGGAGGGAAGGAAGGAGGGAAGGAAGGAAGGAAGAAAGAAAGAAGCAGAGAAGGAAAGAAGGCAAGAAGGAACGAAAGGAGGGAGGGAGGGAGGGAGGAAGGAAGGAGGGAAAGAAGGAAAAACAGAAAGAAAGAAGTTACAGTAAAAATAAAATAAAGTATAATAAAGTTATTGAATTAAAAAATTCTTAATTAGAAAAAAAAAAAGGGGACGGATAGAACCTTAGGACAAATGTTGGAAGCAAAGCTATACAGACAAAGTCTTACACAGAAAGTGTACACATACACCCTCACAAAAAGAGGTAAAGGGGGAAAAATCATAAATCTTGCTGTCAGAGACCACCTCCTCAATTTGGGATGATTCGTTGTCTAAAGGAGGGAAGGAAGGAAGGAAAGAAAGAAAGAAAGAAAGAAAGAAAGAAAGGGCGAAGGTAAAGTATAATAACGTTCTTAAAATTAAAATTGATTATTAAGAAAAAAATTTTAAGAAAAAACCATGGACGGATAGAACCCTAGGACAAATGGTGGAAGCAAGACTATACAGACAAGATCTCACACAGAAGCATACACATACACATTCACAAAAAGAGGAATAGGGAAAAAAATCATAGATCTTGCTCCCAAAGTCCACCTCCTTAATTTGGGATGATTGGCTGTCTATTCATGTATTCCACAGATGCAGGGTACATCAAGTTGATTGTGGAGCTTTAATCCGCTGCTTCTGAGGCTGCTGGGAGAGATTTCCCTTTCTCTTCTTTGTTCTCACAGCTCACAGGGGCTCAGCTTTGGATTTGGCCCTGCCTCTGCGTGTAGGTCGCTGGAGGGCGTCTGTTTTTTGCTCAGACAGGACGGGGTTAAAGGAGCCGCTGATTCGGGGGCTCTGGCGCACTGAGGCCGGCGGGGAGGGGGGGGCACGGAATGCGGCGCGGGCCTGCGGCGGCAAAGTCCGGCGTGACGCTGCACCAGCCCGAGGCCCGCCGAGCGCTCTCCCGGGGAAGTCGTCCCCGGATCCCGGGAACCCGGCAGTGGCGGGCTGCACAGGCTCCGCGGAAGAGGGGCGTGGAGAGCGACCTGCGCTCGCACACAGGCCCCTTGGTGGCGGCAGCAGCAGCCCCAACGTCTCCCGCCCGCCTCTGGGGTCCGCGCCTCCAGCCGCGGCTTGCGCCCGTCTCTGGAGTCCGCGCCCTCAGCCGCGGCTCGCGCCCGTCTCTGGGGTCCGCGCTTTCAGCCGCG
>NW_020838010.1:5608638-5632826 GCF_003676395.1 Aethalodelphis obliquidens
CGTCTCTGGGGTCCGCGCTTTCAGCCGCGGCTCGCGCCCGTCTCTGGAGTTCCTTTAAGCAGCGTTCTTAAACCCCTCTCCTCACGCACCAGGAAACAAAGAGGGAAGAAAAAGTCTCTTGCCTCTTCGGCAGGTGCAGGCTTTTCCCCGGACTCCCTCCCGGCTGGCTGTGGTGCACTAACCCCTTCAGGCTATGTTCAAGCCGCCAACCCCAGTCCTCTCCCTGCGCTCCATCCGAAACCGAAACCCGAGCCTCAGAGCCTCAGCTCGCAGCCCCGCCCGCCCCGGCGGGTGAGCAGACAAGCCTCTCGGGCTGGTGAGTGCCGGTCGGCACCAATCCTCTGTGCGGGAATCTCCCCGCTTTGCCCTCCGCACCCATTGCTGTGCACTCCTCCGCGGCTTCGAAGCTCCCCCCTCCGCCTCCCGCAGTCTCCGCCCGCGAAGGGGCTTCCTAGTGTGTGGAAACTTTTCCTCCTTCACAGCTCCCTCCCACTGGTGCAGGTGCCGTCCCTATTCTTTTGTCTCTGTTTATTCTTTTTTCCTTTTGCCCTACCCAGGTACGTGGGGAGTTTCTTGCCTTTTGGGAGGTCTGAGGTCTTCTGCCAGCCTTCAGTAGGTGTTCTGTAGGAGTTGTTCCACGTGTAGATGTATTTCTGGTGTATCTGTGGAGAGGAAGGTGATCTCCGCGTCTTACTCTTCCGCCATCTTCCTCCGTATCCCTTCATATAAATTTTATATCACTTTCTCTTCTGCTTCTGGGACCCCTATAATGCAACTTATTGGTTGAATAAATAACAAACATGGGTGGAAGGCACAATATAAGAGCTATAATTTAGATAGACTCAAGTGCCCCTCCCATGTGTAACTGATACTCATAGTATGTAGAATTGTGTTGATGTGGCCTATTAGCATTTTTTTCATCAATGGGGACAGCTACACATGCAGGCAAAGTAGGCCACTGCTTTTGTCATATGATTTAGGTGTTGAGGGTGGAGAGTCCTGTTGTCACCCTAAATACTTCTCTTACCCTCCCATTGTTTGATAACTGAAATTCAGTAGTAGAGCTGAAAGCTTTGATTCCTTTTAAGAATGTAAATATAAATGATCCCCAATTTTCTGATAATTTGCATTTCTGGAAAATGTGGTAAAGCCGATCACATCTAGCAGCTGCTTTCCCCTTTAGCATTTTGATTCCCTAATTTGTTGCACTCCATTTGGAAAGTATGTGCCAAGAATTTATTTGTTGGTTGGTTTATTTAAATAAATTTATTTGTTTGTTGGTTTATTGCTAATAAAATACTGGCACATCGAATAATTTTACTTAATTTTTTTCATTACAGATTCAAACTTTAGGTAATCAATCCCTCTTTATCACTCACCATATTAGGGTAAATTTAAAGCTGCTGTAGAAAAGGGACTGCCCCAATTCAGTGGCTTACAGAAAAAAGAAAATTCTCATATAAGAACAAATCCAGATACCAGTGGTCCAGACTGACTGGTGGACATTCAAGGACTTTGAGGTTCCTTTCATCTTGTTGCTCTACCATCCCCTAGAGCAGGGATCAGCAAATTATAGTCAGTGGGTCAAATCTGGCCTGCCAGCCATCAGGTTGTGCTCATTTGTGTATGTATCATCTACTGTTCCTTTTGTGCTACAATTGGCAGAGTGGAGTAGTTGCAACAAAGGCCCTATGTGGCCCACAAAACCTAAAATATTTACTGTTTGACCCTTTACAGTAAAAGTTTGCCTGCCTTTACCCAAAATAATCATCCTGATAAGCATGATCAAGACTGAGTCTCAGGCATTTCATGTTCAACTTTAAGGGAAAGTAAAAAGTTTAAGGTTGTTGATGTTGCTGTTTAATCTATTTGAGATCACACAAAAGTTACATATATTACATTAATTCACATCCTATTGACCAGAATTAGCCATCTGGCCCCAGATAACTGCAAGACAGTTTTGGAAATGTAATGTCTAGCTGTTCTTCTTCCTTTTCCTCTGGAAAAATAGGATAACTGATCTTATTGGACAACTAGCAGACCCTGTCATACTTGTATTTCTGAACACTTTCTTATGTAAGAAAGAAAGAGGTGAAGTCACAGGTCCTGAATCACAGTGTCAATGGGAGTGTGGCCATTTGTGAACTTGATCTATTGGGTGATTTGCAATGGAAAAGAAAAGGGTTGAAAAAGTTTTGTGTACAATATACATTGCTTTGTTTTATACCTGCAGTTACACTGGCTGTTGAGTGGTGTTGTGTTGAATGTGTACACTGATAGGAGGTGGGGAAGGAATAAACCCCAAAGAATAAGCAAAGCTCTTGAGAAGTGCAGGGCAGGTTTACTGTGAATAGCAGGATAAAATGTAGAGGATTAGAAAATGGATCCAGGAATCTAAAAGACCTCATCTTGATTCTGGCTTTACCAGTTACTAGCTGCGGCAAGCTCTGAGTTTCAGTTTCCTCATCTGTAAAATGAGGATAATGATATAAGACCCAGTTTGTATGGTTGTTGTGATAATTAAATAAGGTAATGCATATATAAATATGCTAATCAGGAGGGCTGGCAAGAGTTAGCATTCTTTAACAGTATGAGTTAATATTATTAGACAGACTTGACTTACAAGGAAGGTAAAGCAAAGCTGCAAAAAAGGAAAATCTGCAATTATTAATCACCTACTTTATGTCAGGAATTGTGATAGGCAGTTTACATGTGTTATATCAATGAATATACTATCCCCTGGGAATATATGTGTGTGTATCACTTTTAAATTCTTTTCAGTCATTTATGTCTCAGTGTGAATGAGCATCAGAAAATATTTTAATGGGACAAGTGTGGAAATTAGAGCACAAAGTAAGAGAACAAGCATGGAGGAAGGGAAGAAGAGAGATCAGATGGGGAAGGGAGAGTCAATTACATTATTTTACCAAAGGCCACAACTGACCTATTACTTTAAAAATGTGGATGAACTCAGGAACAAATTTGAAATATGCAATGGTTAATACTGAAGACAAACTAAACTTTACATTAAAATAAAAGTCAAACTTAAAAAATAAGTACCAGCATTTTCTTAAATTAGATGACATCTTGGAAATAAGTGAGGGTTTTTTGTTTGTTTTATAAGGAAAGAGTATTGATCTTCTTACTTGATTTTAGTTTTCTCATTATCTGAGTAAGGTACTTCATTTTTATATTCTGATTAAAATCGTCCTTTGCAATTATTTTAATATATTGTGGTAGTTCATCAAAAACTTGGCATTGGGCTTCCCTGGTGGCACAGTGGTTGAGAGTCCGCCTGCCGATGCAGGGGACATGGGTTCGTGCCCCGGTCCGGGAAGATCCCACATGCTGTGGAGAGGCTGGGCCTGTGAACCATGGCCACTGAGCCTGCGTGTCCGGAGCCTGTGCTCTGCAATGGGAGAGGCCACAACAGTAAGAGGCCCATGTACCGCAAAGACAAAAACAAACTTGGCATTAAGAATATTGACGTTTCACATTTTACTTTCATCATCTATGAAAATGTTTATGCTAATAAAAAATCCTAATTGATTTTTACTTTTGAAGACTTAACCCTATATAACTGTCTGATTGTATTCCCAGAAAGGGAAGCCTTCCATCAAACATTCATTCTTAGACTATAATAAAGTATAGCTAGAGGAAATAATTTTTCTATAAAAAGAGTCAAATATTATGTAGTGGAAAACATAGAGCTATATTTAAAATATTTTACTGAAGTTTAATTTTTTGAAAGATAACACTCTAAGATTATGCAAAATTTTTCTGATAGCTAAATATGATTTATTAAGTAAGCTGTTGTGATGCATCGTTAACAAAATCGACGACTCCTCAAATTTGTATTAATGCCAACTCAGACAGTGAGTGATAACTACGTATGCTTGGAAAAATATCATATTTACATTAAAATTTACCTGAAGAGGGTGAGCATTTAATAAATATTGTGATAGCCAGCTTAAAAATGGCCCCCAACAATGATCCCTGCTTCCTGCTGTTCACACACTTGTGTAGTCTCCTCTCATACTGCACAACGGTTAGACTGTGACCAACAGCTTATGGCAGATGTGATGTTAAGTCACTTCAGGGATTAAGTTATACAAAACTGTGGCTTCTATTTTTGGTGTTCTCTCTGTCTGTCTCTCTCCATCTTGGATCACGTGCTCTGGGGAAAGCCATGTCATGAGCAGGCCTGTGTAGAAGCCCACATGGCAAGGAACTGATGTTTCCTTCCCACAGTTACATAAATGTGATTGTTAAGTGGATACTTTAACCCATTTAGAGCTTGTATTCCTAGTCATAGCTTAACTGCCACTTTACAGGAAACCCTGAATCAGAACCACCCAGCTACACAGATCCCAGGTTCCTGATTCTCAAAAACTGTGTGAGATAATAAATGTTTGTTGTTTTAAGCTGTAAATTTTAGAGTAATTTGTTACATAGCAATAAATGATTAATAAAAATGATGGCTTCACACATTTCAAAGACTTTCTCTGGAGAAGGAAGAAAGCATTTGACACATATTTGAACACATGACATTTATATCTCATATTTTCCTCGTCTACCAGGCAAACCTTATATGTTGGCGATTATTAAAGTAATAATAGCACCTGACATTTATTTCTTACTATGTGTCAAACAATATACTAAGCATTTCTATACATTATCCCATTTAATTATTATTACAAATCTTATAATACATTATCATCTTCAATTTATTGATAAGGTAATTGTGGCTAAGAGAGTTTAAGCAACTTGCCAATCACATGCCTGAATGGTACAGCTGGAACTCAAAACCTGTTCTCTTTGACTCCAAAGTCTGCTCTTAACAAATATACAAAAGAAGACTACTATATTGGGTGGCTACAGTATTATTGGGGAAGAACCTCCTGTACTCCAAATCCTTACCTAATCATCTACTCCAGTGATTCTGAAGCTTGTTTTTACTAAGGCCCCTGGTAAAATACAGTTTATATCATGTGCAACACACACACACACACACATGCACATCTGAAATAAACACTTGACAGAATAATACCCTTATGTAGTCTGATCTGTTCTATTCTAGTCTATTTTAATTAGCTTGATTATAGCATTGCTGGTCACAATTTCCTAAATATCAAACTCTCATTTTGAAAAGTCCATTTCTGGCTGATGCTTGGAAATTTTCCTTCAAGGATAAAATTCTTATGTTTAGGGATTGCTTTTTGTAAAAATACAAGTATGACACAAGCCTACATAAAGGCTATCCTTGTATTACAAGTTAAATTCATTCATTTGTTCATTAGAAAAGTAAGTACATTTGCTGATACAATGTGGAAACATTTTTTTAATGTAAATACCTTAAGGTTAAAATGCTTTTACTGTAAAACCTCAAGGTGAGCTCTGTATTCTCTAGTTCATCACAAGCTCCACAAAACCTATTGCTTAGCATCCATACATTTCCCACATTTCTATGATTTCTTATGTACCCGAAGGAACTTAACCTTGTAGCCCTTATTATCTTCTTTTGGAGCAGTGCTTATCCAAGTGGGCAGTACCATTCCTAGGGGGTGTTTTAGAAATGGAGGGGGTGGCATTTTCTTTTGGTTGTCACAATGCATGGAGGTAGTACTGGCATTTAATGGGTGGGGGCCAGGGATACTAGATGCCCTGCAATACATGGGACAAGCCTATGGGGTGAAGATTTTCCCTGTATTCCATATGGCTTTATTTTTTTTAAATTTTCACATTAAAAAAAATTAGAGTTGATTTACAATATTATGATAGTTTCAGGTGTACAACATAGTGATTTAATATTTTTATAGATTATACTCTACTTAAAGTCATTATAAAACATTGGCTTTATTCCCTATTCTGTACAATATATCCTTGTAACTTATTGACTTTATACATAGTAGTTTGTACCTTTTAATCCCCTACCCCTATCTTGCCCCTCCTCCTTCCTTCTCCACACTGGTAATCACTAGTTTGTTCTCTACATCTGTCAGTCTGTTTCTGTTTTGTTATATTCATTCATTTGTTTTATACATTCCACATATAAGTGATAACATATGTTGTTTCTCTATCTCACTAAGCATAGTACCCTCTAGGTCCATCCATGATGTTGCAAATGGCAAAATTTCATTTTTTTATGGCTGAGTAATAATTCTTTTTGAATTAGTGTTTTCATGTTCTTCAGATATATATCCAGGAGTAGAATTGCTAGGTCATATTACCATATGATAGTTCTATTTTTAGTTTTTTGAGAAACTCCCATAATGTTTTCCACAGTAGCTGCACCAATTTACACTTTCACCAATGGTGTACAAGGGTTCCCTTTTCTCCACATCCTCATCAGCATTTGCTATTTGTGTTATTTTTGATGATAGCCATTCTGACAGGTGTGAGGTGATATTGTGGTTTTGCTTTGCATTACTCTGATGATTAGTGATGTTGGTATCTTTTCATGTGCCTGTTGTTCATCTGTATATCTTCTTTGGAAACAGGTCTTCTGCCCATTTTTTAATTGAGTTCACTTTTTTTAATGTTGAGTTGTATGAGCTGTTTATATATTTTGGATATTAACCCCTTATTGATTATATCATCTTGAAATATTTTCTCCCACTCAGTACGTTGTATTTTCGTTTTGTTCATGGTTTTCTTTGCTGTATAAAAACTTTTAAGTTTAATTAGGTCTCTTTTGTTTATTATTGCTTTTGTTTCCTTTGCCTTAGGAGACAGATCTAAAAAATATTGCTACAACTTATGTCAGAGTGTTCTGCCTATGTTTTCTTCTAGAAGCTTTATGGTTTCAGGTCTAACATTAAGTCTTTAATCCATTTTGAGTATATTTTTGTATAGGGTCTGAGAAAATGTTCTAATTTCATTCTTTTATGTGTAACTGTCCAGATTTTCCAACACCACTTATTGAAGAGACTGTCTTTTTTTTTTTTTTTTTGCGGTACGTGGGCCTCTCACTGCTGTGGCCTCTCCCGTTGTGGAGCACAGGCTCCGGATGTGCAGGCTCAGCGGCCATGGCTCACGGGCCCAGCCGCTCCATGGCATGTGGGATCTTCCCGGACCGGGGCACGAACCCATGTCCCCTGCATCGGCAGGCGGACTCTCAATCACTGCGCCACCAGGGAAGCTGGAGACTGTCTTTCCCTCACTGTATATTCTTGCCCCCTTTGTCCTAGATTAATTGACCATATGTGTGTGGGGTTATTTCTGGGCTCTTTATTCTGTTCCATTGGTCTATGTGTCTGTTTTTGTGGCAGTACCATACTGCTTTGATTACTGTAGCTTTGTAGTATAGTCTGAAGTCAGGGAAGTGTTATAATTCCAGCATTGTTCTTTTTTTGTCAAGATTGCTTTGGCTATTCAGGGTCTTTTGTAGCTCCCCATATGGCTTTCAAATGCCTCCCTCAGAAATTCATGTAGGCAAAAACTAAAATTATCTGGGCCTAGAATATAATTCCATTTTTTATATAAATGCAAATTACTTTGTATAATTTTATTTAAAAACTTTTTTAGCATCTTTATTGGAGTATTATTGCTTTACAATGCTGTGTTAGTTTCTGCTGTATAACAAAGTGAATCAGCTATATGTATACATATATCATATATCCCCATAAACCCTCCCTCTTGCATCTCCCTCCCACCCTCCCTATCCCACCCCTCTAGGTGGTCACAAAGCACTGAGCTGATCTCCCTGTGCTATGCAGCTGCTTTCCACAAGCTATCTATTTTAGATTTGGTAGTGTATATATGTCAATGCCACTCTCTCACTTTGTCCCAGCTTACCCTTCCCATTCCCTGTGTCCTCAAGTCCATTCTTTACGTCTGTGTCTTTATTCCTGTCATGTCCATAGGTTCATCAGAACCATTTTTTTTTAGATTCCATATATATGTATTAGCATATGGTATTTGTTTTTCTCCTTCTGACTTACTTCACTCTGTATGACAGACTCTGAGTCCATCCACCTCACTACAAATAACTCAATTTCGTTTCTTTTTATGGCTGAATAATATTCCATTGTATATATGTGCCACATCTTCTTTATCTACTGCAATTTGAAAAACTGTATCTATAAAAATACCTATGGCATTAATTTTGTACCCTGCTACCTTATCAGATTCATTGATTAGCTCTAGTAGTTTTCTGGTAGCATCTTTAGGATTCTCTATGTATAGTATCATGTCCTCTGCAAACAGTGACAATTTTACTTCTTCTTTTCCGAATACTTCTCCGTATTCCTTTTATTTCTTTTCTTCTCTGGTTACTGTGAATAAGACTTCCAAAACTATGTTGAATAATAGTGGTGAGAGTGGGCAACCTTGTCGTTTCTGATCTTAGAGGAAATGGTTTCAGTTTTTCACCATTGAGAATGATGTTGGCTGTGGGTTTGTCATATATGGCCTTTATTATGTTGAGGTAGTTTCCCTCTATGCTTACTTTCTGGAGAGTTTTTATCATAAATGGGTGTTGAATTTTGTCAAAAGCTGTTTCTGCATCTATTGAGATGATCATATGGTTTTTCTCCTTCAATTTGTTAATATGGTATATCACATTGATTGATTTGCATATATTGAAGAATCCTTGCATTCCTGGGATAAACTGCACTTGATCATGGTGTATGATCCTTTTAATGTGCTGCTGGATTCTGTTTGCTAGTATTTTGTTGAGGATTTTTGCATCAATGTTCATCATTGTTATTGGCCTGTAGTTTTCTTTTTTTGTGACATCATTGTCTGGTTTTGCTGTCAGGGTGATGGTGGCCTCGTAGAATGAGTTTGGGAGTGTTCCTCCCTCTGCTATATTTTGGAAGAGATTGAGAAGGATAGGTGTTAGCTCTTCTCTAAATGTTTGATAGAATTCACCTGTGAAGCCATCTGGTCCTGGGCTTTTGTTTGTTGGAAGATTTTAAATCACAGTTTCAATTTCAGTGCTTGTGATTGGTTTGTTTATATTTTCTATTTCTTCCTGGTTCAGTCTCAGAAGGTTGTGTTTTTCTAAGAATTTGTCCATTTCTTCCAGGTTGACCACTTTATTGGCACATAGTTCCTTGTAGTGATATCCCATGATCCTTTGTATTTCCACAGTGTCAGTTGTTACTTCTTTTTCATTTCTAATTCTGTTGATTTGACTCTTCTCTCTTATTTTCTTGATGAGTCTCACTAATGGTTTCTCAATTTTATCTTCTCAAAGAAACAGCTCTTAGTTTTATTGATCTTTGCTCTTGTTTGCTTCATTTCTTTTTCATTTATGTTTTTCAACAGCTTTATTGGAGTATAATTGCTTTACAATGGTGAGTTAGTTTCTGCTGTATAACAAAGTGAATCAGCTATATGTGTACATATATACCGATATCTCCTCCCTCTTGCATCTCCCTCCCACACTCCCTACCACACCCCTCTAGGTAGAAACAAAGCACTGAGCTGACCTCCCTGTGATCTGATGTTTATGGTTTCTTTCCTTCTACCCACTTTGGGATTTTTTTGTTCTTCTTTCTCTAATTGCTTTATGTGTAAGTTTTGGTTGTTTATTTGAGATGTTTCTTGTTTCTTGAGGTAGGATTGTATTGCTATAAACTTCCCTCTTAGAAGTGTTATGCTGCATTCCATAAGTTTTGGGTTGTTGTGTTTTCATTGTCATTTGTTTCCAGGTATTTTTTGATTTCCTCTTTGATTTCTTCAGTGATCTCTTGGTTGTTTAGTAGTGTAATGTTTAGCCTCCATGTGTTTGTAGTTTTTACAGATTTTTTTTTCCTGTAATGGATATCTAGTCTCATAACGTTGTGGTAGGGAAAGATACTTGATACGATTTCAGTTTTCTTAAATTTACCAAGGCTTGATTTGTGATCCAGGATATGATCTATCCTGGAGAATGTTCCATGAGCACTTGAGAAGAAAGTGTATTCTGTTGTTTTTGGATGGAATGTCCTATAAATATCAATTAAGTCCATCTTGTTTAATGTATCATTTAAAGCTTGTGTTTCCTTATTTATTTTCATTTTGGATGATCTGTCCATTGGTGAAAGTGGGGTGTTAAAGTCCCCTACTATGATTGTGTTACTGTCAATTTCCCCTTTTATGGCTGTTAGTATTTGCCTTATGTATTGACATGCTCCTATGTTGGGTGCATATATATTTACAATTGTTATATCTTCTTCTTGGATTGATCCCTTGATCATTATGTAGTGTCCTTCTTTGTCTCTTGTAATAGTCTTTATTTTAAAGTCTATTTTGTCTGATATGAGAATTGCTACTCCAGCTTTCTTTTGATTTCCATTTGCATGGAATATTTTTTTCCATCCCCTCCCTTTCAGTCAGTATGTGTCCCTAGGTCCAAAGTGGGTCTCTTGTAGACAGCATATATATGGGTTTTGTTTTTGTATCCATTCAGCCAGTCAATGTCTTTTGGTTGGAGCATTTAATCCATTTACATTTAATGTAATTATCGATATGTATGTTCCTATTACCATTTTCTTAATTGTTTGGGGTTTGATTTTGTAGGTCTTTTCCTTTTCTTGTGTTTCCTGACTAGAGAAGTACCTTTTGCATTTGTTGTAAAGCTGGTTTGGTGGTGCTGAATTCTCTTAAGTTTTGCTTGTCTGTAAATGTTTTAATTTCTCTGTCAAATCTGAATGAGATCCTTGCATATTAGAGTTATCTTTGTTCTTCCCTTTCATCACTTTAAATATATCCTGCCACTCCCTTCTGGCTTGCAGAGTTTCTGCTGAAAGACCAGCTCTTAACCTTATGGGGATTCCCTTGTATGTTATTTGTTGCTTTTCCCTTGCTGCTTTTAATATCTTTTCTTTGTATTTAATTTTTGATCATTTGATTAATATGTGTCTTGGCGTATTTCTCCTTGGATTTATCCTGCATGGGATTTTCTGCATTTCCTGGACTTGATTGACTATTTCCTTTCGCATGTTAAGGAAGTTTTTAACTCTAATCTCTTCAAATATTTTCTCAGATCTTTCTTTTTCTCTTCTTCCAGCACCCCTACAATTTTCAATGTGCTCCATTTAATATTGTCCCAGACATCTCTGAGACTGTCCTCTTTTCATTCTTTTTTCTTTAGTCTGCTCTGCAGTAGTTATTTCCACTATTTTATCTTCCAGATCACTTATCCATTCTTCTGGCTCAGTTATTCTGCTACTGATTCCTTCTAGAGAATTTTTAATTTCATCTATTGTGTTGTTTATCATTGTTTGTTTGCTCTTTAGTTCTTTTGGTTCTTGAAAAACGTTTCTTGTTTTTTCTCCATTCTATTTCCAAGATTTTGGATCATCTTTACTATCATTACTCTGAATTCTTTTTCAGGTAGACTGCCTATTTCCTCTTCATTTGTTTGGTCTGGTGGGTTTTTACCTTGCTCCTTCATCTGCTGCATATATCCATGCCTTCTCATTTTGTTTAACTTACTGTGTTTGGGGTCTCTTTTTTTCAGGCTGCATGTTTGCAGTTCCCATTGTTTTTGGTGTCTACCCCCAGTGGGTGAGGTTGGTTCAGTGGCTTGTGTAGGCTTCCTGGTGGAGGGGACTAGTGCCTGTGTTCTGGTGGGTGGGTCTGGATCTTCTTTTTCTGGTGGGCAGGACTGCATCTGGTGGTGTGTTTTGGGGTGTCTGTGAACTTAGTATGACTTTAGGCAGCCTCTCTGCTAATGGGTGTGGTTGTGTTCCTGTCTTGCTAGTTGTTTGGCATGGGGCATCCAGCACTGGAGCTTGCTGGCCGTTGGGTAGAGCTGGGTGTTAGCATTGAGATGGAGATCTCTGGAGCTCTTGCTGATTGATATTATGTACGGCTTGGAGGTCTCTGTTGGTCCCATGTCCTGAACTTGGCTCTCCCACCTCAGAGGCTCAGGGCTGACACCAGGCCAGAACACCAAGAACCTGTCAGCCACACAGCTCAGAAGAAAAGGGAGAAAAAAGAAATAAAAATAAATTTTAAAAATAATAAATAAAAATTATTAAAATAAAAAATAATAATCATAAAAAAAGAGGGCAGCCAAACCAATAAACAAATTCACCAATGATAACAAGTGCTAAATATTAAACTTAGATAAACATAAAAATCAGAAAAAATTCAGTCTGAGACAGCAAACCCTAAGTCTACAGTTGCTCCCCAAATCCACCACCTCAATTTTGAGGTGATTTGTTGTCTATCCACAGATGCAGGGTAAAACAAATTGATTGTGGGGATTTAATCAACTGCTCCTGAGGCTGCACAGAGAAATTTCCCTTTCTCCCCTTTGTTTGCATAGCTCCTGGGGTTCAGCTTTGGTTTTGGCCTGACTTCTGGGTGTAGATGCCCTCAGACATCTGATTCCTGCCCAGACAGGATGGGGTTAAAACAGTGGCTGATTAGGATGCTCTTGCTCACTCAGCCTGGGGGGAGGGATGGGTACGGTAGTCATAATTGGAATACAGGGCATCCTGCAGTGGCAGAGGCCGTCATGACTTACCACAGCCTGAGGCACACCGTGTGTTCTCCTGGGGAAATTGTCCCTGGATCATGGGACCCTGGCAGTCGTGGGCTGCACAGGCTCCCGGGAGGGCAGGTGTGGATAGTGACCTGTGCTTGCACATAGCATTCTTGTTGTCTGCAGCAGCAGCGTTGGTGTTTCATGCCTATCTCTGTGGTCCAAGCTGATAGCCGTGGCTCATGCCCATCTCTGGAGTTCGATTAGGTGGTGCTCTGCCTTCTGTGGGCAGATGGGGAAGGAATCCCCTCTCCTCGTGCACCCTGAATCAATGGTCTCTTGCCTTTTCAGCAGGTCCAGACTTTTTTCCAGACTCCCTTCCAGCTAGCTGTGGTGCACAAACCCCCAGCAGGCTGTGTTCACGCCGCCAACCCCTGTCCTCTCCCTGTGATCCGATAAGCCCGAGCCTCAGCTCCCAGCCCCACCCGCCCCAGTGGGTGAGCAGACAAGCCTCTCGGGCTGGTAAGTGCTGGTCAGCACCGATCCTCTGTGTGGGAGTCTCTCCGCTTTGCCCTCCGCACCCCTGTTGCTGGGCTCTCCTCTGCGGCTCCGAAGCTTCCCCGCTCCGCCACCCGCTGCCTCCGCCCGCGAAGGGGCTTCCTAGTGTTTGGAAACATTTCCTCCTTCACAACTCCCTCCCAGAAGTGCATGTCCTGCCCCTATTCTTTTGTCTCTGTTTTTTTCTTTTTTCTTTTGCCCTACCCAGGTATGTAGGGATTTTCTTGCCTTTTGGGAAGTTTGAGGTCTTCTGCTAGTGTTCAAAAGGTGTTCTGTAGGAGATCTTCCACCTGTAGATATATTTTTTTGATGTATTTGTTGGGAGGAAGGTGATCACATCTTACTCCTCCACCATCTTGAAAGTTCCCCCCTTGTAAAGTTTTAATATCAGCTGACTTTTCCAAAAATGCAACTACTGTGTAAATCAAGGGAAGATATTACTTTATTTTGCTTAGTATTTCATATAGAGTGGTTTACTATTTCCAAAAATCATGTCATCTGTGCCAATGCCCACTTGTGGTATTTGAGTTGTTAATAGAATACCTCAGTATTAATCTGCATTTGTAGTTTACATATTTATAGCAATTTTGTCACATTCATGGTAATTCTATGGATATATTTTTATAGCCCTGTTTTTTTATTTTAAATTTTTATAAAATTTTTAAAAGTTACACTGCACTTACAGTTATTATAAAATATTGGCTATATTCCACATATTGTACAATATGTCCTTGTAGCCTATCTTACACCCAATAGCTTGTAAATTCTACTCTCCCACCCCTATATTGCTTCTCCCCTCTGTCTTCTCACTGGTAATCATTAGTTTGTTCTCTATATCTCTGAGTCTACTTCTTTTATGTTGTATTCACTAGTTTGTTGAATTTTTTTTTAGACTCCGCATAGAAGTGATATACAGTATTTATCTATCTCTGTCTGGCTTATTTCACTTAACATAATGCCCTCCAAGTCCATCCATGTTCCTGCAAATTATAGCCCTTATTTTGCAATATCAAATATAAATTAAAAGTTGTGAAAATATTCAGTTCAGTGTTGTCTTATTTATCTTAAATCAAAACTTTTTTCATTTTAAGTAGGTACAAGCATCTGACTACTCCTTTATGTGTTCCAGTATATTCATGCCCAAACATTTACATATTGAAATATGTAATGCATTATATTTATGTATTACCATATTGTGAAACGCTTTCTTGGTATTTCTCTTTTATGTTTTAAACTATTACATTGATATTTCATATGTAGATGAGTTCTATTATTTATGATTTTCAGAAAGAGAGTATTGCAAAGTATTTGTTAAGACGAGGTGGCAGTGGTCTGATAGAAGTGAGGACCACTGCTCTACAGCTATTCAAATGTTGTTTGAGCAGCTATTTAAATATACAGGTTTTGGGGCACAATGAAGGCTTACTGAATTAGAATCTGTGGGGAGCATAAGCACAAGAATCCATCTTTTGAAAAATTCCTGGGATGTTTCTGATGCTTTGTAGAATCCATTCATGAACTGGCATTTGGAAAACATTGATCTTAATGTCATCATCTGCCTTTATATTCTTGTGATCTTAGTCCTAGTCTCATCTCTTCTTAGGAAAGTAAATAAATGATTTCTTCCATCTTTTATTTTGAATACATCTCTCCTCTAATTCCTTTATCTCTGTCTATACCTGTGCCTAAAGGGTCAGTGACTTAAAGGAGTCCTTATTTGACCCAGTTTTCTTCCTAAAACTGTGCTTTATCATTTATATTTTCTTCCTCAATAAATGTCTTGAAAGAGGTGTAATCATATCTTATCTCCACTAATATTTCTTTATTCTCAATGACTTGTAATATGTCTTCTGCCCTCACCACTATAATGAAACTACTCTTTAAAACTGTTCTGACAATTCAATGACATCTTCTCAGTTCTCATCTTGCTCAATTCCTTTGCAGCATTATACACTTTTGAATATCTTTTCCTGCTGGAAAATTTTCTTTTCCTTGGTTTCTAGAACAGTGAGCTCTCCTGATTCTCCTTATACCTTTCTGATAAACATGGATAAAATTTCCTTCCCTTAAACATATTCTTCTATCTACTCCTTAAAGTTCCTTTCAAAGATTAATCCCCAGACCAATTTTCTATATAAATATATATTCCCCAAATTGTATCCATAGCCATTTTTGAAGGATTCAGGCCTATATTTTCATTTGCCTTCTGGGCATTTATTTATACACCATATATCCTCAGGGTATCTCAATTTTATACATCTAAATCTGAACTCCTCTTTTCTCATAAACCACCCACAGTTCCTTCTTCCTAGGTAGTAAATATCTACCACCAAATTACTCAGGCTTGAAACCTCAGTCAACTCAATCAACTTTCTCATCCTTCATATATAGTCAGTTATCAACTTCTACTGACTCTTCTGCAAAATCTGCTATAAATCTTTTAAATTCATACTGCATCTATCATCATTTCAAGCACTCATTACCTTCCACTTTAACTCTGGCCTCCTAACTGGTCTCCTTTCTACTAAGCTCTCTTATTTCTTAACATTTCGGCAGTTAACTACTTGGCCTCTGGAGCCAGGCTGTCAGTGTTTGACTTTATCACTTACTGCACGACCTTGAACAAGTTCCTTAGTCTCTTTCTGTGCTTTAGTTTCCCCAACTATAAAATAAAGCTACAGGATTATCTACCACATAAGATTGTTTTGGTGATGATAGCAGATGTTATATGTACAGTGCTTCAAAAGGTGCCTGAAACAGGGTAAGCACTCAACAACTGTCAACTGTCATTAACTCTTTTACTTACTAGCATTTTTACCCAGGTTTCTATTTTTCCATTCAGAGTTTCCTTGTGTTCTTTACTCTTAGAAGTCTTTGCAATTGTTAAGTAGCCTCAATTATTTAGGCTCATTTGATTTGATGTTTTACATAAATTAAGCATGATGGAATGGATTTCCTTTCACTTTGCTCCCTTTGCAGTATTTTAATAAACTATATCATAATAATAATTACTCTCTGTCCAGGTCAGATAAGATTAAATGTTCTTATCTTATAGTATTATTTCCATTTATTGGATCACTTATAGCTCATCTGTGAAATCTGACTGATTGGTGTGGCCTCACATTTCTGAGTAAGGAACAGAGTACTTCCTGAAGTCAATTACTGTTTCTTTGATGTATACATTGAGTTATGCCTTAGATGCAATTTTTTTATGGAAGTATAGTTTATTTACAATGTTGTGTTAGTTTCAGGTGTACAGCAAAGTTATACAGAACACTTTTTCAGATTCTTTTTCATTATAGGTTATTATAATATATTGAATATAATTTCCTGTGCTATACAGTAGGTCCTTGTTTATCTGTTTTACATATAGCAGTGTGTATCTGTTAATCTGACTTACTTCACTTAGTATGATAATCTCTAGGTCCATACATGTTGCTGCAAGTGGCATTATTTCATTTCTTTTTTATGGTTGAGTAATATTCCATTGTATATATATACCATATCTTCTTTATCCATTCATTTGTTGATGGACACTTAGGTTGTCCATGTCTTGGCTATTGTAAACAGTGCTGCAATGAACACTGGGGTGTATGTATCTTTTCAAGTTAGAGTTAGATGTTATACTTTCTGCTTTCAGCTAATGAAGTTGCTTCTTGGGAGGCAAAGGAAAAAATCTAACTATAATTCAGAACTGTGGTACTAGCTTTGAGAACAATATTCCTTGAAATAGTCCTATATTCAGTAGACTAAGGAAATCTGTTTTGGGGAGGTGAATATTTACATAAGTTCTTTATAGTATGCTTCTCTTCTATATTTCTTTCTTTGACCATTTTATGTGTACTTTATACAGTGCATGTTGAATGTTTCAGGATAAGCCAATCTCTTTTCTCTGATTAGATTTGACTTTTTTTATTGGAGTACAATTGTTATACAATGGTGTGTTAGTTTCTGCTTCACAACAAAATGAATCAGTTATATATATATATACATATGTTCCCATATCTCTTCCCACTTGCGTCTCCCTCCCTCCCACCCTCACTATCCCACCCCTCCAGGCGGTCACAAAGCACCGAGCTGACCACCCTGTGCTATGTGGCTGCTTCCCACTAGCTATCTACATTACGTTTGGTACTGTATATATGTCCATGCCTCTCTCTCGCTTTCTCACAGCTTACCTTTCCCCCTTCCCATATCCTCAAATCCATTGTCTAGTAAGTCTGTGTCTTTATTCCCGTTTTACCCCTAGGTTCTTCATGACATTTTTTTCCCTTAAATTCCATATATATGTGTTAGCATACGGTATTTCTCTCTCTCTCTCTGACTTACTTAACTCTCTAAGACAGACTCTAGGTCCATCCACCTCATTACAAATAGCTGAATTTCATTTCTTTTTATGGCTGAGTAATATTCCATTGTTTATATGTGCCACATCTTCTTTATCCATTCATCTGATGATGGGCACTTAGGTTGTTTCCATCTCTGGGCTATTGTAAATAGAGCTGCAATGAACATTTTGGTACATGACTATTTTTGAATTATGGTTTTCTCAGGGTACATGCCCAGTAGTGGGATTGCTGGCTCATATGGTAGTTCTATTTGTAGTTTTTTAAGGAACCTCCATACTGTTCTCCATAGTGGCTGTACCAATTCACATTCCCACCAGCAGTACAAGAGTGTTCCCTTTTCTCCACACCCTCTCCAGTTTATTGTTTCTAGATTTTTGATGATGGCCATTCTGACCTGTGTGACATGACATCTCATTGTAGTTTTGATTTCTCTAATGCTTAATGATGTTGAGCATTCTTTTATGTGTTTGTTGGCAGTCTGTATATCTTCTTTGGAGAAATGTCTATTTAGGTCTTCTGCCCATTTTTGGATTGGGTTTGTTTCTTTGTTATTGAGCTGCTTATAAATTTTGGAGATTAATCCTTTGTCAGTTGCTTCATTTGCAAATATTTTCTCCCATTCTGAGGGTTGTCTTTTGGTCTTGTTTATGGTTTCCTTTTCTGTGCAAAAGCTTTGAAGTTTCATTAGGTCCCATTTGTTTATTTTTGTTTTTATTTCCATTTCTCTAGGAGGTGGGTCAGAAAGGACCTTGCTGTGATTTATGTCATAGAGTGTCCTGCCTATGTTTTCCTCTAAGAGTTTGAGAGTTTCTGGCCTTAGGTCTTTATCCATTTTGAGCTTATTTTTGTGTATGGTGTTAGGGAGTGATCTAATCTCATACTTTTACATGTAGCTGTCCAGTTTTCCCAGCAGCACTTACTGAAGAGGCAATCCTTTCTCCACTGTACTTTCCTGCCTCCTTTATCAAAGGTAAGGTGACCATATGTGCGTGGGTTTATCTCTGGGATTTCTATCCTGTTCCATTGATCTATCTTTCTGTTTTTGTGCCAGTACCATACTGTCTTGATTACTGTACCTTTGTAGTATAGTCTGAAGTCAGGGAGCCTGATTCCTCCAGCTCCGTTTTTCGTTCCCAAGATTGCTTTGGCTATTTGGGGTCTTTTGTGTTTCCATACAAATTGTGAAATTTTTTGCTCTAGTTCTGTGAAAAATTCCAGTGGTAGTTTGATAGGGATTGCATTGAATCTATAGATTGCTTTGGGTAGTAGAGTCATTTTCACAATGTTGATTCTTCCAATCCAAGAACATGGTATATCTCTCCATCTATTTGTATCATCTTTAATTTCTTTCATCAGTGTCTTATAATTTTCTGCATACAGGTCTTTTGTCTCCTTAGTTAGGGTTATTCCTAGATATTTTATTCTTTTTGTTGCAATGGTAAATGGAAGTGTTTTCTTGATTTCACTTTCAGATTTTTCATCATTAGTGTATAGGAATGCCAGAGATTTCTGTGCATTAATTTTGTATCCTGCTACTTTACCAAATTCATTGATTAGCTCTAGTAGTTTTCTGGTAGCATCCTTAGGATTCTCTATGTATAGTATGATGTCATCTGCAAATAGTGACAGCTTTACTTCTTCTTTTCCGATTTGGATTCCTTTTAGTTCTTTTTCTTCTCTGAATGCTGTGGCTAAAACTTCCAAAACTATGTTGAATAAGAGTGGTGAGAGTGGGCAACCTTGTCTTGTTCCTGATCTTAGTGGAAATGCTTTCAGTTTTTCACCATTGAGGATGATGTTTGCTGTGGGTTTGTCATATATGGCCTTTATTATGTTGAGGAAGTTCCTTCTATGCCTACTTTCTGCAGGGTTTTTATCATAAATGGGTGTTGAATTTTGTCAAAAACTTTCTCTGCATCTATTGAGATGATCACATGGATTTTCTCCTTCAATTTGTTAATATGGTGTATCACGTTCATTGATTTGCGTATACTGAAGAATCCTTGCATTCCTGGAATAAACCCCACTTGATCATGGTGTATGATCCTTTTAATGTGCTGTTGGATTCTGTTTCCTAATATTTTGTTGAGGATTTTTGCATCTATGTTCATCAGTGATATTGGCCTGTAGTTTTCTTTCTTTGTGACATCCTTGTCTGGTTTTGGTATCAGGGTGATGGTGGCCTCATAGAATGAGTTTGGGAGTGTTCCTCCCTCTACTATATTTTGGAAGAGTTTGAGAAGGATACATGTTAGCTCTTCTCTAAATGTTTGATAGAATTCACCTGTGAAGCCATCTGATCCTGGGCTTTTGTTTGTTGGAAGATTTTTAATCACAGTTTCAATTTCAGTGCTTGTGATTGGTCTGTTCATATTTTCTATTTCTTCCTGATTCAGTTTTGGCAGGTTGTGCCTTTCTAAGAATTTGTTCATTTCTTCCAGATTGTCCATTTTATTGGCATAGAGTTGCTTGTAGTAATCTCTCATGATCTTTTGTATTTCTGCAGTGTCCGTTGTTACTTCTCCTTTTTCATTTCTAATTCTATTGATTTGAGCCTTCTCTCTTTTTTCCTTGATGAGTGTGGCTAATGGTTTATCAATTTTGTTGATCTTCTCAAAGAACCAGCTTCTAGTTTTATTGATCTTTGCTATTGTTTCCTTCATTTCTTTTTCATTTATTTCTGATCTGATTTTTATGATTTCTTTCCTTCGGCTAACTTTGGGTTTTTTTTTTGTTCTTCTTTCTCTAATTGCTTGAGGTGCAAGGTTAGGTTGTTTATTCGAGATATGTTCTGTCTCTTAAGGTAGGATTGTATTGCTATAAACTTCCCTCTTAGAACTGCTTTTGCTGCATCCCATAGATTTTGGGTCGTCATGTCTCCATTGTCATTTGTTTCTAGGTATTTTTTATTTCCTCTTTGATTTCTTCAGTGATCACTTCGTTATTAAGTAGTGTTTTTTTTAGCCTCCATGTGTTTGTATTTTTTACAGATCTTATCCTGTAATTGCTATCTAGTCTCATAGCGTTGTGGTTGTAAAAGATACTTGATACAATTTCAAATTTCTTAAATTTACCAAGGCTTGATTTGTGACCCAAGATATGATCTATCCTGGAGAATGTTCCATGAGCACTAGAGAAAAATGTGTATTCTATTGTTTTTGGATGGAATGTCCTATAAATATCAATTAAGTCCACCTTGTTTAATGTATCATTTAAAGATTGGGTTTCCTTATTTATTTTCATTTTGGGTTATCTGTCCATTGGTGAAAGTGGGGTGTTAAAATCCCCTAACTATGTGTTACTGTTGATTTCCCCTTTTATGGCTGTTAGTATTTGCCTTATGTATTGAGGTGCTCCTATGTTGGGTGCATAAATATTTACAATTGTTATATCTTCTTCTTGGATCAATCCCTTTATCATTATGTAGTGTCCTTCTTTGTCTCTTCTAATAGTCTTTATTTTAAAGTCTATTTTGTCTGATATGAGAATTGCTACTCCAGCTTTCTTTTGGTTTCCATTTGCATGGAATATCTTTTTCCAACCCCTTACTTTCAGTCTGTATGTGTCTCTAGGCCTGAAGTGGGTCTCTTGTAGACAGCAAATATATGGGTCTTGTTTTTGTATCCATTCAGCCAATCTGTGTCTTTTGGTGGGAGCATTTAGTCCATTTACATTTAAGGTAATTATCCATATGTATGTTCCTATTCCCATTTTCTAAATTGTTTTGGGTTCGTTATTATAGGTCTTTTCCTTCTCTTGTGTTTCTTGCCTAGAGAAGATCCTTTAGCATTTGTTGTAAAGCTGGTTTGGTGGTGCTGAAGTCTCTCAGCTTTTGCTTGTCTGTAAAGGTTTTTAATTTTTCCATCAAATTGGAATGAGATCCTTGCTGGGTAGAGTAATCTTGTTTTCAGGTTTTTCTCCTTCATCACTTTCAATGTGTCCTGCCACTCCCTTCTGGCTTGCAGAGTTTGTGCTGAAAGATCAGCTGTTAACCTTATGGGGATTCCCTTGTGTGTTATTTGTTGTTTTTCCCTTGCTGCTTTTAAAATGTTTTCTTTGTATTTAATTTTTGACAGTTTGATTAATATGTGTCTTGGCATATTTCTCCTTGGATTTATCCTGTATGGGACTCTCTGTGCTTCCTGGAATTGATTAATTATTTCCTTTCCCATATTAGGGAAGTTTTCGACTATAATCTCTTCAAATATTTTCTCAGTCCCTTTCTGTTTCTCTTCTTCTTCTGGAACCCCTATAATTCGAATGTTGGTGCGTTTAATGTTGTCCCAGAGGTATCTGAGACTGTCCTCAGTTCTTTTCATTCTTTTTTCTTTATTCTGCTCTTCATTAGTTATTTCCACTATTTTATCTTCCAGGTCACTTATCCATTCTTCTGCCTCAGTTATTCTGCTACTGATCCCATCTAGAGTATTTTTCATTTTTTTTGTTGTGTTGTTCATCGTTGTTTGTTTCATCTTTAGTTCTTCTAGGTCCTTGTTAAATGTTTCTTGCATTTTGTCTATTCTATTTTCGAGATTTTGGATCATGTTTACTATCATTCTGAATTCTTTTTCAGGTAGACTGCCCATTTCCTCTTCATTTGTTAGGTCTGGTGGGTTTTTATCTTGTTCCTTCATCTGCTGTGTCTTTTTCTGTCTTCTCATCTTGCTTACCTTACTGTGTTTGGGGTCTCTTTTTTGGAGGCTTCAGTTTCGTAGTTCCTGTTGTTTTTGGTGTCTGCCCCAGTGGCTAAGGTTTGTTCAGTGGGTTGTGTAGACTTCCTGTTGGAGGGGACTAGTGCCTGTGTTCTGGTGGATGAGGCTGGATCTTGTCTTTCTGGTGGGCAGGTCCACGTCTGGTGGTGTGTTTTGGGGTGTCTGTCAACTTATTATGATTTTGGACAGCCTCTCTGTTAATTGGTGGGGTTGTGTTCCTGTCTTGCTAGTTGTTTGGCATAGGATGTCCAGCACTGTAGCTTGCTGGTCGTTGAGTGAAGCTGGGTGCTGGTGTTGAGATGGAGATCTCTGGGAGATTTTTGCCGTTTGATATTATGTGGAGCTGGGAGGTCTCTTGTGGACCAGTGTCCTGAAGTTGGCTCTCCCACCTCAGAGGCACAACACTAACTCCTGACTGCAGCACCAAGAGCCTTTCATCCACATGGCTCAGAAGAAAAGGGAGAAAAAGTAGAAAGAAAGAATTAGTAGAAGGAGAAAGAAAGAAAGAAAGAAAGAAAGTAGGGAGGGAGGGAGGGAGGGTGGAAGGAAGGAAGGAAGGAGGGAAGGAAGGAATAAAAGAAAGATGATAAAGTAAAATAAAATAAGATAAAATATGACAAAGTTATTAAAATAAAAAAATAATTAATAAGAGAAAAAAAAACGAAAAAAAAAAACCAAAAAAACGGATGGATAGAACCCTGGAACAAATTGTGGAAGCAAAGCTATGCAGACAAAATCTCACATAGAAGCATACACATGCACACCCACAAAAAGAGGAAAAGGGGAAAAAATCATAAATCTTGCTCTCAAAGTCCACCTCCTCAATTTGGGATGATTCATTGTCTAAAGGAGGGAAGGAAGGAAAGAAAGAATGAAGATATAGTAAAATAAAATAAAGTTATTAAAATAAAAAGTAATTATTAAGAAAAAAATTAAAAAAACAAAAAACAAAAAAAACCCAAAAAAAAAACACGGACGGATAGAACCCTCGGACAAATGGTGGAAGCAAAGCCATACAGACAAAATCTCACGCAGAAGCATGCACATACACACTCACAAAAAAATGAAAAGGGGAAAAAATAATAAATCTTGCTCTCAAAGTCCACCTCCTTAATTTGGGATGATTCGTTGTCTATTCATGTATTCCACAGCTGCAGGGTACATCAAGTTGATTGTGGAGCTTTAATCCGCTGCTTCTGAGGCTGCTGGGAGAGATTTCCCTTTCTCTTCTTTGTTCTCATAGCTCACAGGGGCTCAGCTTGGAATTTGGCCCCACCTGTGCGTGTAGGTCGCCAGAGGGCGTCTGTTCTTTGCTCAGACAGGACGGGGTTAAAGGAGCCACTGATTCGGAGGCTCTGGCTCACTCAGGCCAGGGGTAGGGAGGGTCACGGAGTGCAGGGCGAGCCTGCGGCGGTAGAGGCCGGCGTGACGTTGCACCAGCCTGAGGCGCACCTTGCGTTCTCCCGGGGGTGTTGTCCCTGGATCACGGGACCGTGGCAGTGGCGGGCTGCACAGGCTCCCCGGAAGGGGGGTGTGGAGAGTGACCTGTGCTCGCACACAGGCCCCTTGGTGGCGGCAGCAGCAGCGTTAGCAACTCATGTCTGTCTCTGGGGTCCGCGCTTTTAGCCGCGGCTCGCGCCCGTCTCTGGGGCTCCTTTAAGCAGCGTTTTTAATCCCCTCTCCTCGCGTACCAGGAAACAAAGAGGGAAGAAAAAGTCTCCTGCCTCTTCGGCAGGTCCAGACTTTTCCCCGGACTCCCTCCCGGCCAGCCGTGGCGCATTAACCCCCTTCAGGCTGTGTTCACGCCACCAGCCCCAGTCCTCTACCTGCACTCCGACCGAAGCCCGAGCCTCAGCTCCCAGCCCCGCCCGCTCCGGCGGGGGAGCAGACAAGCCTCTCGGGCTGGTGAGTGCCGGGAGGCACCGATCCTCTGTACGGGAATCTCTCCGCTTTTCCCTCTGCACCCCTGTTGCTGTGTCTCCTCCATGGCTCTGAAGCTCCCCCGCTCCGCCACCCGCAGTCTCCGCCCGCGAAGGGGCTTCCTAGTGTGTGGAAACCCTTCCTCCTTCACAGCTCCCTCCCACTGGTGCAGGTCCCGTCCCTATCCTTTTGTCTCTGTTTATTCTTTTTTCTTTTGCCCTACCC
>NW_020838010.1:5632926-5860900 GCF_003676395.1 Aethalodelphis obliquidens
TTTGGGAGGTCTGAGGTCTTCTGCCAGCGTTCAGTAGGTGCTCGGTATGAGTTGTTCCGTCTGTAGATGTATTTCTGGTGTATCTGTCAGATTTGACTTTTATAATCATGGTGATAGATTCCCACCTCTACCCTCACTTAGCCTGGACAAACTATGTGAGATTTGAGTAGATGGATGTTGAATAAAAGTTCAGAGAGCTCATGCACAATACAGCTCACCCCAAGTGATCAAACTTGGCCAGGGGCAAGAGGCAGAATACAGTGCATTTACCTTGCAGGTCTGAAATGGAGTCCCTTATACTAAGCCCCATGTCACCAAACCTAGATTTAATTTAATTACAGTTTTGGCTCTCCCAGAAATGGAACCTCAAACCAGTGAATCAGGAATCTCCTGATCAGCACTAGTTAGGTCATCTGCCTGATAGACCACTACCATCAACTAAAGGAACATAACCTTACAATAAACAACCCACATTTTTGACAACTACACCTTACTTGTTTTTACTCCCATCAGCCTATAAAAGTCTTTCATTTTGTACAGCTCCTTGGAGCTCCTTTCTATTTGCTAGATTGGATGATGCTCAATTCATGAATCACTGAATAAATCCAAGAAGATCTTTAAAATGTACTCAGTTAAATTTTATTAACAACAGTTTTAAGAGTGTTTTCACAAACAGGTCAATAGGGTGGTAGAAAAAACTGCAGAGTTAAGGAGAGAATTGAAAGGGAAAAGGGTAGGAGAGAAATCAGCAGGTTGAGAAGATAGCAATAGTATGTTGGAGAAGAAATTTCTCAGCCTCCTCATCTGTCTCCTGAAAGTTCTCCTATGGTCTTATCTGTTCCCGTACAAGACAGTGTGATCAAACCCTGGGTGTAGGCTCCCTTCAACCACTGAGGGCAGCTTTGAAAAACAATTAACTTCTTTTTAAAATTGAAGTATAGTTGATTAAAATATTATATTAGTTTCATGTGTACAGCATAGTGATTCAGTATTTTTGTAGATTATACTCTGTTATAAATTATTATAAGATAATGACTATAATTCCCTGTGCTATACCATATATCCTTGTTGCTACTCTATTTTAATTATACATACTAGTTTGTGTTTGTTAATCCCATACCCATAATTTGTCCCTTCCCTCTCCCTCTCCCCTTTGGTAACCACTAGTTTGTTTTCTGTATCTGTGAGTCTGTTTCTCTTTTGCTATATACATTTTTTTTTTTTTGCGGTACACGGGCCTCTCACTGTTGTGGCCTCTCCCGTTGCGGAGCACAGACTCCGGACATGCAGGCTCAGTGGCCATGGCTCACGGGCCCAGCTGCTCCGCGGCATGTGGGATCTTCCCGGACCGGGGCACGAACCCATGTCCCCTGCATCAGCAGGCGGACTCTCAACCACTGCGCCACCAGGGAAGCCCCATGCTTTTTGTTTTTTACATTCCACATATAAATGATATCATACAATATTTGTCTTCCTCTGCCTGACTTATTTCACTGAGCATAATGTTCTCTAGGTCCATTCATGTTGCTGTATTTGGCAGAATTTTATTCTTTTTATGGCTGAGTAATATTCCAGTGAGGTGGTCACAGAAAACTGGGCAGCCACTAGGGCAGACCTCTCTTCGCACCTGTGCATTCCTCATGGGTGGAGTCCAGCCTTTCTATCTGTTCCAGTGGTTCTCCAGCCAGTCAAGGGAGCTTGTCTCCTACGCATAGAATTCCAGGACTGGGGTGCCCAATCTGTGGCTTTCACTGCTCAATTCCCAGGGTGGATCTTTGCCCATGAATTCTCCCTTTTCCTCTGAGTCCTCTCTTGGGGCACAGGTCTCAACCCTGTTGCTCTTCTTCCCTTCCTACCAAATTACATGTGTCATTCCTATAGCCTCATTTGTACAGCAGTCCTTCTGCCAGTTTCCAGTTAGTTTTCAGTGAGAATTGTTCCACATGTAGATGTATTTTGGATGTGTTCATGGGGGAAGGTGAGCTCCACATCCTCTTACTCTGCCATCTTAATTTCAGATCAACAATTAATTTTATGCCGTGTAAGAGATCAGTAAAAATCCCTCTACCCTTAACTTTTTCAAATGCCCCAGTTACCTCATACTCCCTTATACTTTCCAGTCTTCTCTCTTTACCTGGAATCCTTTCCCCCAGATTGCATATTCCTTACACCTCATTCTCATTCAGTCCCTTTTTTCTTATTGTTACTCACTCCCCTAAAGCAACAGACAATGAAGCAACAGGGTGAAAGCTTGCCTATATGGTGCAAAGAGGTCAAATATGAATTTCCATGGAGAAAAATGCTGATAGACTAGTAAATGAGAATGGAGTGTTGTCACTTATTTATTAAAAGTGTAAGAGTAAAACTTCCCTACACATCATTTTCCTTCTGCAGATTTTTTGATTCCTTTCTCATTCCTCATTAGGCTATTTCACTTCCTACTCCTATCCTTCTTCTTTATTGTCTACATAGCCTTTCCTTTGCATAGTCATAGCATGAAAAGTATACTTTATATCAATTAAGCTAGCGAAAAAGCAGAATAATTGTGTTGTCTTTGATTGATGAGGCTGTCATATTAGTTAAATCAAATCTGCAAGTAGGCAAAGTGCTGCAGCATTTGTTTTAAAAGGGATATGTAGATTCTATGGAGTGCCTCACTCATTGTATCATGCTCACACCAGCTCCTGAAAAAGCTGAACATATGGCTTCTGACCTCAAAAAGTTGATCATCTACTTGGTGCAATGAAACATACACAATTGGAAACATTTTAAAAGCAAAATATCAACAAATACAGGTTGATTTTGTAATAAATTGTGCCCCTAGTCAAGGTGGGCCACTCTTCTGGGGGCAATCAAGGAATGGATCTGATGTGTGCCAGTTAGACTTTCAAGAGGTATTACAAGGAAGTAGATGAATGTAGAGGAATACAAACAGAGAGGTTAGGACTGATCCATGGTGCCTTCCAAAAGTCAGTGGGCAAATGCAGATTTGGATCCAACACCATTTAGTGATTAGTGCTAGGATTGGTGTTTTTACATATGTGATCTTGTAATTATCATAATAGCTTTGTAGTGATACTAATGCTCAGAAGAATTATGTAACTAAACCAAAATCAATTCTAATACTTGATTTTTGATTCTAAATCCGGTGCTTTTTTGATTGTACCCCATAAATAAAAAGGAAATCTGAGGAAAAGACAGAGTAATAAAATCTTGAAAAGTAGACATGGTAATACAGCTGAGAATTAAACAATCTGAAAGGGGAACCATTGGATTTAGCTAAGCAGAATGGTTTATTTTCAGTGAAGAATCCACATGGAAGCAAGCTAACCTGTTTGTGCTAACTCTCACATGGGGAGAGCATTCTCTTGAAACTTCAGGACCATTTTTACATTATTTGCGTTAAGAAGGATTAAGTAGGAATGATTCAGGCTACAGTGTTTTCTTTGGTAAGTTATGATTAGTGTCTTTGTCCAATAAAGATGTGTACAAATTGAATTCACAGTAACGTGATTTCTATTTGTAATGTACATTGCCACTGTATTCTGACAACTTGAGATCTGTCATGAAGAAAGAAATAAAATAATTAGCAATCAGCAGTGGGAGTTTAATACTTTAATTCTCCAGCTGTTGTGCAAAATGTTTTTGTGCATGTAGATTCAATTAGTCATAAAGTAGGGAATCAGTATAATGCAGCTATATTATACAGACTTTGAACATGCACTGTTGGTAGAAATTGATAAGTTCTCTAGTTTACTGTCACTATTTAAAGGGAATGCAGACATCAGAAATATTTCAAACTAAGGGTTCTTAATATTGACAAGGAAACATTAAGAGAAGACACATGGCCAGAGTAGAACCACAGATTATATTGAATGTATAATATATAAATTGAGATAACAATTACAAAGGAAATATTGTAATTTGACTATTTGCAACTTAAATATAAATACAGTTGAAACATTTGTCTATCTAAATGAAATATAAACACAATTTAATGACAAATGACAATCTGAGGTAAAATTTTGCAAATATATGCAGAGGTAGGGCCAATGAATTTGATGTGTAAAGAAAAGTTTGCAGATCAGTGACAATTAAAAAAAAATACACACATAATAGCATCCCAATAAAAAATGGGCAAAAGCTATGAACGAAAAATTCAAAAAAGGAGAAGTATGAATACAAATAAATGTGTAAAAAGGTATGTCCTTACTAGTAAAAATGTAGTAGGAAAAAATGCACAGTGAGTTTATATCTTAATCTTCCCTTTTTCCCACATGAAACACACAAAAATGTTAATAATAAAATAAAATTAGAAAGACATGGTGAAGTTAAAAATGATAAACTATTGTGTGAAACAGAAATAGAGATATACTTAGTGGTGAAACCACAGGCACAACTGAGTTCCAGTTTTAAGTACAGGCAGAAGTCACTGAAAATTTTACTTATATGTAATAAGGATCCTTAAGCATTGCATACATGGAAGGGCAGAGGTAAATTCACAGTGTGAAATCAAGAGCTTTGATGAAGCTCTCTTGATCATGAAAAGAAAAAGATAAAACTTGGACAACTGCCTGGGGCTGTTGTCTTTTTAAAGCTGCATATCTTATAATTTTCTCAGCACAGGTCTTTTACCTCTTTAGGTAGGTTTATTCCTAGGTATTTTATTCTTTTTGATATGCTGGTAAATGTGATTCTTTCCTTAATTTCTCTTTCTGATAGTTCATTATTAGTGTATAGAAATGCAACAGATTTCACTGATGAAAGAAATTGGAGATAAGACAAATTGAAAGATATACTGTGTTCATGGAATGGAATAATTAATATTGTTAAAATGACCATACAACCCAAGGCAATCTACAGACTCAATGCAATCCCTTATCAAAATACTAAGGGCATTTTTCAAAGTACTGGAACAAATAATTTTAAAATTTGTATGGAAACACAAAAGACCCAAATAGCCACAACAATCTTGAGAAAGAAGGACAGAGGTAGAGGAATCATGCTCTCTGGCTTCAGACTATACTACAAAGCTACAGTAATCAAAGCAGTATGGTACTGGCACAAAAACAGACACATAAATCAATGGAACAGAATAGAAAGCCCAGAAATAAACCCACACACTTATGGTCAATTAATCTATGACAAAGGAGTTAAGAATATACCATGTAGAAAAGACAGTCTCTTCAATAAGCAGTGCTGGAACAAACTGGACAGCTACATGTAAAAGAATGAAGTTAGAACATTCTCTAACACCCTATACAAAAATGAACTCAAAATAGATTAAAGACCTTAATGTAAGACCTGAAACTGTAAAACTCCTATAAGAAAACTTAGGCAGACACTCTTTGACATAAATTGTATCAATATTTTTTGGATCTGTCTCCTAAAGCAAAGGAAACAAAAGCAAAAATTAGCAAATGGGACCTAATTAAACTTAAAAGGTTTTGCACAGCAAAGGAAACCATTGACAAAATGAAAAGACAACCCACTGAATGGGAGAAAATATTTGCAAATCCTATATTGAATAAGGGGTTAATATCCAAAATATATAAACAGCTCATACAATTCAACATGAAAAAAACAATCAACACAATTAAAAAATAGGCAGAGAAACTCAATAGACAGTTTTCCAAAGGAGACATACAGATGGCCAACAGGCATATGAAAAGATGCTCAACATCATTAATCATCAGAGAAATGCAAATCAAAACCACAATGAGATATCACCTCACATCTGTCAAATGGCTATCATCAAAAATAACACAAATAACAAATGTTGGTGAGGATGTAGAGAAAAGGAAACCCTCTTACACTGTTGGAAATGTAAATCACTGCAACCACTGTGGAAAACAGTATGGGGGTTTCTCAAAAAACTGAAAATAAAACCACCATATGCCCAAGCAATTCCACTACTGGGTATGTATTCAAAAACAAATAACAACAACAAAAAAATGAAAACATTAATCGAAAAGATACATGCACCCCAATGTTCATAGCAGCATTGTATACAATTGCCGAGATATACAAGCAACGTAAGTATCCGTCAACAGATGAATGGATAAAGATGTGGTATATATATGTATATATATATGGTATACACACACACAATGGAATACTATTTAGCTTAAAAAGGAATGAAACTTTGCCATTTGCAACTACATGGATGGACTTGGAGGGTATTATGCTTAGTGAAATAAGTCAGACAGAGAAAGACAAATACTGCATATAATCACCTATATGTGGAATCTAAAAAACAAACTCATGAATATAACGAAAAAGAAACAGACTCACAGATATAGAGAACAAACTAGTGGTTATTAGTGGGGAGAGGGAAGGGGGAGGGGCAAGATAGGAGTAGGGGATTAAGAGGTACAAGCTACTATTTATAAAATAAAGAAGCTCCAAAGATATGTTGTATAACACAGAGGATATAGCCAGTATTTTATAATAACTATAAATGGAGTATAGCCTTTAAAAATTGTGAATGACTGTTGTATACCTGTAACTTATATAATATTGTACATCAGCTATACCTCTATTTAAAAAAAGCTGCATATCTCTCAGATCCACCTTTCTTCTGGCCTTCCAAACCATCACAGATATGAGTAAAAAGGGAGTCCTTGAACTCTCTTTGCTCCTGGTAACTTGCATCCCTCCCTCACCTCCATCAAGAGAGGGCCCCAGCTTTAGGAGCTCTTGACGAGACCTCTATTCTATCTTTCCACACTCTCACATACACTGAAAGCCAGGCCTATCCCTAAATATGCAGGGTCCAGAGCAAGTGTACCAACAGAAGCTTGTGTATCATATTTATACCTATTGAAATTTTGAAGATAGAGCTAACAAAATGTTAAATAAAATAATATTCTATCTTCTACCTTGATGGCTATATCTTTATATTGATAAAATCAAAACATTATAACTATGGTTTTTATATGCTGAAAATTAGTAAAATGTCAAAAACTACTGAGTTATTATTTTACATAGATGATTTTCTGTTTAAAGTTTGGTGGTGTATGTAGGAGTAATAAAATAAATACATAATTCATAAGTTAGTACATATTTGTTCCATTAACTCTATTTTTCTTGCTTTCATTGCAAAAAGATCATTATAAGGTTGTTAGAATCAAGATTTTCACATAATCTATGTTCTGATTTGAAGGATTAAAATTACTATATATTCAAAATTTATAAAATTTGAATGTATTTTATATAAAACATAAATTTATATAAATTTAAAATAAAATTATTTAAGTTATTTTTCTTATAAAATAAAATCAAACTAAAAAGCAAAATTAATATCATACTTTTAAATCAAAATTATGTACAGTTTAAGTATTTTATTTAATTTTTAAAAAAGATAAATAAACCATATTAAATATTTGTATAAAATGAGATTATTCACGAATTTTTAGTTGACATGCATTAGTAACCAAAGAAAATAATTGGTATTATATTTTACACATGTCATACCTTGACAGATGTAGATACACCTTTAAGAATAATATGAATTGTTTAATAAAGCAAAATATTTCTCAGCTAACGTGCAGTTGCTGGATTTGTGAGTTTCTCAAAAACCATGAATTGTATCAGGAAGAGAAGCAAAAAATGGATGCTAAGCACTATTCTGAGATGAAACTTTGTTATGCAACAATCCATTGCATTCAAATAATATGAGTTGAAGGGTTTGACAAGTTAGTCTTTTCTACTACTAAAGTGATTCTGCTGCTCAATCTCTCCTCACACTCTAATGCACTGTCTAGCTCTGACTAAACAGCAGTGCAAACCACAAATCTTCATCACATGTGTTAGTTTAGATTCTTTGAGAAGCAAATGCCAAAACAGGATTAGACATGTAAGAAATTTATTAGATAAAATGCCTATGAAAGACAAAGGGAAGGGATTTGTAGGCAGGGAGCATCTTCAGACAGTGGTACAAGTCTGACCCCTGTAGGAGAAGGCAAAGAAAGGAGAGAAAAAAGATTGCAGAAGAATCTCAGACTGCAGTGCTGTTCTTAGAAAGTTTTGGGTAAGTCAGTAGGTATTCTTTGATCCAAAGTTACCCATTAGAGAAGACTCATGTCCTGCAAGAAAAACCCTGTTCATGTTTCCCTACAGTACTTAAATTTTGGCTAGGAGCCTGGGAAGTGTGGCCTTTACAGAAATATGGTAGTGGACCCAGAGGACCCACAGCTGAAGCTGTTGGTCAGCTAAGATCCATGAAGCAGATTTAGGCAGCACATTTCTTGGTGACCAAAGTCCACGGGTAGGGTTCAAGATTTTTAAGATATCAGTTCTTCAGAAATTCATTTACAGAGTCAACTCAATGCTTATCAAAATCCTAGCAGGTATTTCCTGTATAAATTTATAAACTGATTCTCAAATTCATATAATGCAAAGGACCTAGAGTAGTCAAAATGACTTTTGTAAACAAGAACAAAAGTTGGAAGACTATTACCTCTTTTCAAGACTTATTTAAATTTATAGTAATCAAAGTAGTATGGTATTGGTGTGAAGATACACAAATAGATCAACAGAACAAAATAAAGAGTTCAGAAATAGACTCATACACGTGTATAAAAATGATTTTCAACAATGGTGCAAGGACAGTTCAATCAGTGGGAAAAGGAGAGTCTTTTCAACAAATGGTGCTGGAACAAATGAATATCTGTATGCAAAAATAAACAATCTATACATAATAATGCATTAAAAATTTATTTGAAATGGTTCATAGACTTAAGTGTAAAGACTTCTTAGATTAAGGACTGGCAAACAACAGTTTGCAGGCCATATCCAGCTCACCATATGTTTTTATAAATAAAAAGTTATTGGATCATATTCTTGCCTATTAATTATGTATTGTCTATGGCTACTCTTGTACTACAAAGGCAGAGTTGGATAGTCGTGAAAGAAACCATATGGTCTGAAAAGCCCAAAATAGAGAAAAAAATTTACTGACCTCTGTATAAGATATAACAAAAACACAATCCATAAAAGCAAAAAATGATAAATTGCACTCAGCAAAATTAGAAATTTCTCCATAAGTCTTCACAAGACACTGTTAGGAGATCGAAAAGACAGGTCATAGACTAGGAGAAAATATTTGCAAATCATATATCTGACAAGGAACTTTTATCCAGAATATATAAAGAACTCTTAAAACTCAACAATGAAAAATACAAACAACCTAATAATAAAATGGGCAGAAAACTTGAACAAGTGCTTCACCAAAGAAGATATATACATAGCAAATATGCACATGAAAAAATACTCAGCATTATTAGTCATTAAGGAAATGTGTATTAAAACCACAGTGAGATACCACTAAATACCTATTAGAATGGCTAAACTTCAAAAGACTCACCATACCAAGTATTGACAAGTTTGTGGAGGAACTGGAACTTTGTACAGTGCTGATGAGAATGTAATATTGTACAGCCACTTGGGAAAACAGTTTGCCATTCTCTTAAAGTTAAATGTTCACCTATAATGATCCAGCCATTCTACTCACAATGATTTACACAAGAGAAATAAAAGCATATGCCCCTGCAATTACCTGTATATGAAAATATTCATAGCAGTTTTATTTATAATTCTCAAAAACTGGAAACAAATGTTCATCAGCAGGTGAATGAATGAACAAACTGTGGTATATTCACCATTGATACATGCAACAACCTGAATACATCTCTAATTATGCCAAATGAATAAAGTCAAACAAAAAGAGGTGCTCATACTATATGATTCCATTTATAGAAAATTCTAGAAAATTAAAAATTTATAGTTACAGAACACATCATTGGTTGCTTGCTGGGGAGTGTTAAGAGGGGCAGGAGAAAGGGACTGCAAAGAGGTACAAGGAAAGTTGAGGGAAGTAAATGTGTTCATTAGATTGGAGTGATGGTTCATGATTCTGTAGATATATCAAAGCTTATCAAATTGTACACTTTAAACATGCCAGTTATACTTCAATACAGCTGTTTTTAAAAGTTAATAAAAGTGTTCACTGACAAGAGTTTACTCTCTTTAGGGATCAGGACCCCTAACCATGCAGAACCTGGGATAGTGAAGATGTGAGTTCCTCCTCATTGGAAGTGATAGTAAGAGGACCTCTCCAGCTTTGACCCCCTGGTTCCTGGACTCATGTAGTCTTCCTCTTGGGGATACGATGCCATATAGAGATCTTTAATTTAATACACTTACTGCTTCTTGTAGGATGGCACCCTTTCTGTGCAAAGCATTGCATCTGAACTTTTGCTTTAGCTGTGCCCTTGAAAAGCTATTCCAATGCTCTTTGAAGCCAGTTGCTTCTGGCGGGTGCAGTGTGTGATACCAACTGTGGATACCATGGCCATGAGGCCATTTCTGCACCTCTTTTGTTTTAAAGTGTGTACCTTGGTGGGATGTTGGATGCTACACTGTATAGGATTCCATCCTCATGGATTGAGCCTTTCTAAGCCCCTGGAAGGTATTGTTGGTTGAGGCTCTTAGTACAGGAAAGGCAAACCCATACCTGGAATAAACATATGTCCCTGTGAGGACAGACCTTTCTCAGACATATGGGACTTTATGTATATGACTTTCCACGAAGTGGCTGACTGGTCTCCATTAAGCATAGAGACATAGCAGGAGCTCAGCATTGGTCTCTATTGCTGACAGGTTAGAGATTCAGAGGCAGCACCTGCTAAACTAGTCTTGGAAGGTAGAAGTCCATGCTTAGGCCTATATATAACCTCCATCTTTGCCACCCTGGTCACTCTGTTCATGTGTCTGTTGTACTATTTCCAGGGTGGTCCATGACAAAATCTAGCTAATGATAACTGGCTGAGTTTTGTCTATTCTTTTAAGTGCCTCTTCCATGGTGGATGCCTTCTGCTGGGCATTAATGTATAATATAAAAAAAGTCTTTACATTTAGTGCATACTCCCATATGTTCATATGCCTCTACTCCAGACGTCTTTGTCTCTAATTTTCTAGTCCTTTTTCCTTCCAGGCTCTAGACCAGATGGCCAGCAATTTATAATTTCCTTTATACATTTTTTCATGCTCCTTCGAACAATTTAGAAGGAAAGGCACTCTATTTCCATTCCTATAGAAGTTACCATTAAAAGTTTAAGATGCATACTTAATAGGGTCTAAATTTACTATTTCTAGGCTTCTCTTGAACAATCTAAGGATTTAGAAGGCTTTGACTCTGACCACTCTGTCTCAATATTACATGTTACAACTGTCCTGTATTTTAGTTTTATCCTTTCTTTATACTCCCCTAATAAGACACTGTTATTTTTTATTCAACTAGTATTTGTTTATATTTATGCATAACCTCTTACTCTTTTCTCATCATTTCCCCTTGTGTTTTTTTTTTAACATCTTTATTGGGGTATAATTGCTTTACAATGGCGTGTTAGTTTCTGCTTTATAACAAAGTGAATCAGTTATACATATACATATGTTCCCATATGTCTACCCTCTTGCGTCTCCCTCCCTCCCACCCTCCCTATCCCACCCCTCCAGGCTGTCACAAAGCACCGAGCCAATATCCCTGTGCCATGCGGCTGCTTCCCACTAGCTATCTACCTTACTACGTTTGTTAGTGTGTATATGTCCATGACTCTCTCTCGCCCTGTCACAGCTCACCCTTCCCCCTCCCCATAACCTCAAGTCCATTCTCTAGTAGGTCTGCGTCTTTATTACTGCCTTACCCCTAGGTTCTTCATGACATTTTTTTTTCTTAAATTCCATATATGTGTTAGCATACGGTATTTGTCTTTTTCTTTCTGACTTACTTCACTCTGTATGACAGACTCTAGGTCTATCCACCTCATTACAAGTAGCTCAATTTCGTTTCTTTTTATGGCTGAGTAACATTCCATTGTATATATGTGCCATATCTTCTTTATCCATTCATCCGATGATGGGCACTTAGGTTGTTTCCATCTCCGGGCTATTGTAAATAGAGCTGCAATGAACATTTTGGTACATGACTATTTTTGAATTATGGTTTTCTCAGGGTACATGCCCAGTAGTGGGATTGCTGGCTCATATGGTAGTTCTATTTGTAGTTTTTTAAGGAACCTCCATACTGTTCTCCATAGTGGCTGTACCAATTCACATTCCTACCAGCAGTGCAAGAGTGTTCCCTTTTCTCCACACCCTCTCCAGCATTTATTGTTTCTAGATTTTTTGATGATGGCCATTCTGACTGGTGTGAGATGATATCTCATTGTAGTTTTGATTTGCATTTCTCTAATGATTAATGATGTTGAGCATTCTTTCATGTGTTTGTTGGCAGTCTGTATATCTTCTTTGGACAAATGTCTATTTAGGTCTTTTGCCCATTTTTGGATTGGGCTCTTGGTTTTTTTGTTATTGAGCTGCATGAGCTGCTTGTAAATTTTGGAGATTAATCCTTTGTCAGTTGCTTCATTTGCAAATATTTTCTCCCATTCTGAGGGTTGTCTTTTGATCTTGTTTATGGTTTCCTTTGCTGTGCAAAAGCTTTGAAGTTTCATTAGGTCCCACTTGTTTATTTTTGTTTTTATTTCCATTACTCTAGGAGGTGGGTCAGAAAGGATCTTGCTGTGATTTATGTCATAGAGTGTTCTGCCTAAGTTTTCCTCTAAGAGTTTGATAGTTTCTGGCCTTACATTTAGGTCTTTAATCCATTTTGAGCTTATTTTTGTGTATGGTGTTAGGGAGTGATCTAATCTCATACTTTTACATGTACCTGTCCAGTTTCCCCAGCACCACTTATTGAAGAGGCTGTCCTTTCTCCACTGTACATTCCTGCCACCTTTATCAAAGATAAGGTGTCCATATGTGCGTGGGTTTATCTCTGGGCTTTCTATCCTGTTCCATTGATCTATCTTTCTGTTTTTGTGCCAGTACCATAATTTCTTGATTACTGTAGCTTTGTAGTATAGTCTGAACTCAGGGAGCCTGATTCCTCCAGCTCCGTTTTTCGTTCTCAAGATTGCTTTGGCTATTCGGGGTCTTTTGTGTTTCCATACAAATTGCGAAATTTTTTGTTTTAGTTCTGTGAAAAATGCCAGTGGTAGTTTGATAGGGATTGCATTGAATCTATAGATTGCTTTGGGTAGTAGAGTCATTTTCACAATGTTGATTCTTCCAGACCAAGAACATGGTATCTCTCTCCATCTATTTGTATCATCTTTAATTTCTTTCATCAGTGTCTTATAATTTTCTGCATACAGGTCTTTTGTCTCCTTAGGTAGGTTTATTCCTAGATATTTAATTCTTTTTGTTGCAATGGTAAATGGGAGTGTTTTCTTGATTTCACTTTCAGATTTTTCATCATTAGTATATAGGAATGCCAGAGATTTCTGTGCATTAATTTTGTATCCTGCCACTTTACCAAATTCATTGATTAGCTCTAGTAGTTTTCTGGTGGCATCTTTAGGATTCTCTATGTATAGGATCATGTCATCTGCAAACAGTGACAGCTTTACTTCTTCTTTTCCGATTTGGATTCCTTTTATTTCCTTTTCTTCTCTGATTGCTGTGGCTAAAACTTCCAAAACTATGTTGAGTAAGAGTGGTGAGAGTGGGCAACCTTGTCTTGTTCCTGATCTTAGTGGAAATGCTTTCAGTTTTTCACCATTGAGGATGATGTTGGCTGTGGGCTTGTCATATATGGCCTTTATTATGTTGTGGAAAGTTCCCTCTATGCCTGCTTTCTGCAGGGTTTTTTATCATAAATGGGTGTTGAATTTTGTCAAAAGCTTTCTCTGCATCTATTGAGATGATCATATGGTTTTTCTCCTTCAATTTGTTAATATGGTTTATCACATTGATAGATTTGCGTATATTGAAGAATCCTTACATTCCTGGAATAAACCCCACTTGATTATGGTGTATGATCCTTTTTATGTGCTGTTGGATTCTGTTTGCTAGTATTTTGTTGAGGATTTTTGCATCTATGTTCATCAGTGATATTGGCCTGTAGTTTTCTTTCTTTGTGACATCCTTGCCTGGTTTTGGTATGAAGGTGATGGTGGCCTCGTAGAAGGAATTTGGGAGTGTTCCTCCCTCTGCTATATTTTGGAAGAGATTGAGAAGGATAGGTGTTAGCTCTTCTCTAAATGTTTCATAGAATTCGCCTGTGAAGCCATCTGGTCCTGGGCTTTTGTTTGTTGGAAGATTTTTAACCACAGTTTCAATTTCAGTGCTTGTGATTGGTCTGTTCATATTTTCTATTTCTTCCTGATTCAGTTTTGGCAGGTTGTGCCTTTCTAAGAATTTGTCAATTTCTTCCAGGTTTCCATTTTATTGGCATAGAGTTGCTTGTAGTAATCTCTCATGACCTTTTTTATTTCTGCAGTGTCAGTTGTTACCTCTCCTTTTTCATTTCTAATTCTATTGATTTGAGTCTTCTCCCTTTTTTTCTTGATGAGTCTGGCTAGTGGTTTATCTATTTTGTTTATCTTCTCAAAGAACCAGCTTTTAGTTTTATTGATCTTTGCTATTGTTTCCTTCATTTCTTTTTCATTTATTTCTGATCTGATTTTTATGATTTCTTTCCTTCTGCTAGCTTTGGGGTTTTTTTTGTTCTTCTTTCTCTAATTGCTTGAGGTGCAAGGTTAGGTTGTTTATTCGAGATGTTTCCTGCTTCTTAAGGTGGACTTGTATTGCTATAAACTTCCCCCTTAGAACTGCTTTTGCTGCATCCCATAGGTTTTGGGTCGTTGTGTCTCCATTGTCATTTGTTTCTAGGTATTTTTTTATTTCCTCTTTGATTTCTTCAGTGATCACTTCGTTATTAAGTAGTGTATTGTTTAGCCTCCATGTGTTTGTATTTTTTACAGATCTTTTCCTGTAATTGATATCTAGTCTCATGGCGTTGTGGTCAGAAAAGATACTTGATACAATTTCAATTTTCTTAAATTTACCAAGGCTTGATTTGTGACCCAAGATATGATCTATCCTGGAGAATGTTCCATGAGAACTTGAGAAAAATGTGTATTCTGTTGTTTTTGGATGGAGTGTCCTATAAATGTCAATTTAGTCCATCTTGTTTAATGTATCATTTAAAGCTTGTGTTTTCTTATTTATTTTCATTTTGGATGATCTGTCCATTGATTGGATTATCTGTCCATGGGTGAAAGTGGGGTGTTACAGTCCCCCACTATGAATGTGTTACTGTCGATTTCCCCTTTTATGGCTGTTAGTATTTGCCTTATGTATTCAGGTGCTCCTATGTTGGGTGCATAAATATTTATAATTGTTATATCTTCTTCTTGGATCGATCCCTTGATCATTATGTAGTGTCCTTCTTTGTCTCTTTTAATAGTCCTTATTTTAATGTCTATTTTGTCTGATATGAGAATTGCTACTCCAGCTTTCTTTTGGTTTCCATTTGCATGGAATATCTTTTTCCATCCCCTTACTTTCAGTCTGTATGTGTCTCTAGGTCTGAAGTTGTCTCTTGTAGACAGCATATATAAGGGTCTTTTTTTTGTATCCATTCAGCCAATCTGTGTCTTTTGGTGGGAGCATTTAGTCCATTTACATTTAAGGTAATTATCGATATGTATGTTCCTATTCCCATTTTCTAAATTGTTTTGGGTTCGTTATTATAGGTCTTTTCCTTCTCTTGTGTTTTTTGTCTAGAGAAGTTCCTTTAGCATTTCTTGTAAAGCTGGTTTGGTGGTGCTGAACTCTCTCAGCTTTTGCTTGTCTGTAAAGGTTTTAATTTCTCCATCAAATCTTAATGAGATCCTTGCTGGTAGAGTAGTCTTGTCTGCAGGTTTTACTCCTTCATCACTTTCAGTATGTCCTGCCACTCCCTTCTGGCTTGTAGGGTTTCTGCTGAGAGATCAGCTGTTAACCTTATGGGGATTCCCTTGTGTGTTATTTGTTGTTTTTCCCTTGCTGCTTTTAATATGCTTTCTTTGTATTTAATTTTTGACAGTTTGATTAATATGTGTCTTGGTGTATTTCTCCTTGTATTTATCCTGTATGGGACTCTCTGTGCTTCCTGGACTTGATTAACTATTTCCTTTCCCATATTAGGGAAGTTTTCAACTATAATCTCTTCAAATATTTTCTCAGTCCCTTTCTTTTTCTCTTCTTCTTCTGGAACCCCTATAATTCGAATGTTGGTGCGTTTAATGTTGTCCCAGAGGTCTCTGAGACTGTCCTCAGTTCTTTTCATTCTTTTTTCTTTATTCTGCTCTGCAGTAGTTATTTCCACTATTTTATCTTCCAGGTCACTTATCCGTTCTTCTGCCTCAGTTATTCTGCTATTGATCCCATCTAGAGTACTTTTAATTTCATTTATTGTGTTGTTCATCATTGCTTGTTTCATCTTTATTTCTTGTTAACTTGTTTCTTGTTAACTTTCTTGCATTTTGTCCATTCTATTTCCAAGATTTCGGATCATCCTTACTATCATTATTCTGAATTCTTTTTCAGGTAGACTGCCTATTTCCTCTTCATTTGTTAGGTCTGGTGCATTTTTATCTTGCTCCTTCATCTGCTGTGCGTTCTTCTGTCTTCTCATTTTGCTTATCTTACTATGTTTGGGATCTCCTTTTTGCAGACTGCAGGTTCGTAGTTCCCGCTGTTTTTGATGTCTGTCTCCAGTGGCTAAGGTTGGTTCAGTGGGTTGTGTAGGCTTCCTGGTGGAGGGGACTAGTGCCTGTGTTGTGGTGGATGAAGCTGGATCTTGTCTCTCTAGTGGGCAGGTTCACGTCTGGTGGTGTGTTTTGGTCTGTGGCCTTATTATGCTTTTAGGCAGCCTCTCTGCTAATGGGTGGGGTTGTGTTCCTGTTTTGCTAGTTGTTTGGCATAGGTTGTCCAGCACTGTAGCTTGCTGGTCGTTGAGTGAAGCTGGGTGCTGGTGTTAAGATGGAGGTCTCTGGGAGATTTTCGCCGTTGATATTATGTGGAGCTGGGAGGTCTCTTGTTGACCAGTGTCCTGAAGTTGGCTCTCCTACGTCAGAGGCAGAACCCTTACTCCTGGCTGTAGCACCAAGAGCCTTTCATCCACACGGCTCAGAATAAAAGGGAGAAAAAGCAGAGAGAATTAGTAGAAGTATGAGGAAAGAAAGAAGGAAAAGAGGGAAGGAAGGAAGAAAGAAAGAAAGAAAGAAGCAAAGAAGGAAAGAAGGGAAGAAGGAAAGAAAGGAGGGAGGGAGGGAGGGAGGAAGGAAGGAAGGAGGGAAAGAAGGAAAAAAGACAGAAAGAAAGAAGATACAGTAAAAATAAAATAAAGTATAATAAAGTTATTGAATTAAAAATTCTTATTTAGAAAAAAAAAAGGGACGGATAGAACCTTAGGACAAATGTTGGAAGCAAAGCTATACAGACAAACTCTTACACAGAAGCATACACATACACCCTCACTAAAAGAGGTAAAGGGGGAAAAATCATAAATCTTGCTCTCAGAGACCACCTCCTCAATTTGGGATGATTTGTTGTCTAAAGGAGGGAAGGAAGGAAGGAAAGAAAGAAAGAACGAAGGTAAAGTATAATAACGTTATTAAAATTAAAATTAATTATTAAGAAAAAATTTTAAAAAAAACCATGGACGGATAGAACCCTAGGACAAATGGTGGAAACAAGACTATACAGACAAGATCTCACACAGAAGCATACACATACACATTCACAAAAAGAGGAAAAGGGAAAAAAATCATAAATCTTGCTCTCAAAGTCCACCTCCTCAATTTGGGATGATTGGTTGTCTATTCAGGTATTCCACAGATGCAGGGTACATCAGGTTGATTGTGGAACTTTAATCCGCTGCTTCTGAGGCTGCTGGGAGAGATTTCCCTTTCTCTTCTTTGTTCTCACAGCTCACCGGGGCTCCGCTTTGGATTTGGCCCTGCCTCTGCGTGTAGGTCGCTGGAGGGCGTCTGTTTTTTGCTCAGACAGGACGGGGTTAAAGGAGCCGCTGATTCGGGGGCTCTGGCGCACTCAGGCCGGCGGGGAGGGAGGGGCACGGAGTGCGGGGCGGGCCTGCGGCGGCAAAGGCCGGCGTGACTTTGCACCAGCTTGAGGCCCGCCGTGCGTTCTCCCGGGGAAGTTGTCCCTGGATCCCGGGAACCTGGCAGTGGCGGGCTGCACAGGCTCCGCGGAAGAGGGGTGTGGAGAGTGACCTGTGCTCGCACACAGGCCCCTTGGTGGCGGCAGCATCAGCCTTAGCGTCTCCCGCCCGTCTCTGGGGTCCGCGCTTTCAGCCGCGGCTCGCGCCCGTCTCTGGAGTTCCTTTAAGCAGCGTTCTTAAACCCCTCTCCTCACGCACCAGGAAACAAAGAGGGAAGAAAAAGTCTCTTGCCTCTTCGGCAGGTGCAGACGTTTCCCCGGACTCCCTCCCGGCTAGCTGTGGTGCACTAACCCCTTCAGGCTATGTTCAAGCCGCCAACCCCAGTCCTCTCCCTGCGCTCCATCCGAAACCGAAACCCGAGCCTCAGAGCCTCAGCTCGCAGCCCCGCCCGCCCCGGCGGGTGAGCAGACAAGCCTCTCGGGCTGGTGAGTGCCGGTCGGCACCAATCCTCTGTGCGGGAATCTCCCCGCTTTGCCCTCCGCACCCATTGCTGTGCACTCCTCCGCGGCTTCGAAGCTCCCCCCTCCGCCTCCCGCAGTCTCCGCCCGTGAAGGGGCTTCCTAGTGTGTGGAAACTTTTCCTCCTTCACAGCTCCCTCCCACTGGTGCAGGTGCCGTCCCTATTCTTTTGTCTCTGTTTTTTCTTTTTTTTTTCTTTTGCCCTACTCAGGTACGTGGGGAGTTTCTTGCCTTTTGGGAGGTCCGAGGTCTTCTGTCAGCCTTCAGTAGGTGTTCTGTAGGAGTTGTTCCACGTGTAGATGTATTTCTGGTGTATCTGTGGGGAGGAAGGTGATCTCCGCGTCTTACTCTTCTGCCACCTTCAAGGTCCCCCCCATTGGCTTTTTTAAAAATTACAATGACAATAATTTTTAATTTCCAAAAGTTCTATGTGGATCTGTTACCCATCTATCTGCTCTTGTTTTTCTTTTTCTTATTGTATTCTTTTCTCTCTTTTTAGCTTGCATGTTTTTTCTCTCTTTTAACTTTTAATCATATTTATTTCATAATTTATCTATGTTCTATTTGCTTAATGTATTTATAATCTAATTCTCCTGTATTCTGGAACCATCACAGTGGGCCATTCTTTTCATGTGATTCTATTTTTTTTTTATAGTGAGCTATATTAGGAAAGATTTTTTTTCATCGTTGGTGTCCATGTACTCTGAATTTTAGAAAAGTCTTGGAAAGCAGACTTACATTTGCATATTACAAATATCTCAGGAATTTCATTGATCTTGGTACAAAATTTATATTAATTTCCCTACTTTATATTTTTACAGAACATACTTATTTTAAAATCAGACTGTCTCACATACATGGTATTTTGATTTCTCACAAGTATATTTTTTAATCCAAAGTCTCATATATAAGCAGATTATCTTGTTACTTCCATGTACATATGAGTGGAGTCTCGATTTTCCCTGTTCCAGCTTTATTCAGTGGTTTTGCTTAAAATTCCCTATCTTAAGATCCCCATGTATGGAGATTACAATGTTATTTCCTAACTGTTAAGGTGTATATCTGTGTATTGGGACTCAACATCCATACTAAGACAATAGCTCACTATCCTACAACTTCGTTTCTGCCACCTGGGAATTTCCCTTTCTTTTTTTGAGTTTCCCATGTAAACTTATTTTGTGATAATTCATCCAGCATTTCTAGATATGTAAAGGGAAGTTCTTGTTAGTTCAGTGTGTAGCTTGCCACCTATTCATTCTTTGACCTATTGCAATTTGGTTTCCACTGCCACCACTGCACTGAAATTATTTCACAGTTCTTAATTTCTCTGACTTCATGCTCTCTTCTCTGTTATTTGACATTATTGACCGTGAGATCTTTGAATTTTTTATCCTGTTTTTTCTTGAATTCTGTAAAACCTCTCTTATTTCTTTGACTCAGTTTAGAAACTCCATCAGTCTTTTTTACCTGCTCCTTTTCCTTTTTTTTTTTTTTTTGAGGTACACAGGCTTCTCACTGTTGTGGCCTCTCCCATTGCGGAGCACAGGCTCAGGACGCGCAGGCTCAGCGGCCATGGCTCACGGGCCAGGCACTCCGTGGCAAGTGGGATCCTCCCAGACTGGGGCATGAACCTGTGTCCCCTGCATTGGCAGGAGGACTCTCAACCACTGCACCACCAGGGAAGCCCTCCTTTTCCTTTTTAAAAAGAAATTTTAATAGAAATATTTAAAACATGTATAAAAAATAATACAATGGGGCCCGGAGGAAGATGGCAGAGCAGAAGGATGTGCTCTCACTCCCTTTTGTGAGAGCACTAGGATCACAACTAGCTGCTGGACAATCATCGACAGGAGGGCACTGGAACTCACCGAAAAAGATACCCCACGTCCAAGGACAAAGGAGAAGCCACAGTGAGATGGTAGGAGGGGTGCAAACACAGTAAAATCAAGTCCAATAACTGCTGGATGGGTGACTCACAGACTGGAGAACACTTATACCAGAGAAGTTCACCCACTGGAGTGATGGATCTGAGCCCCACGTCAGGCTTCCCAACCTGGGGGTCTGGCAAAGGGAGGAGGAATTCTTAGAGAATCAGACTTTGAAGCCTACTGGGATTTGATTGCAGGATTTTGACAGAACTGGGGGAAACAGAGACTCCACTTTTGGAGGGCACACACAAAGATGTGTGCTCATTGGGACTCAGCGGAAGGAGCAGTGACCCCAAGGAAGACTGAACCAGACCTTCCTGCTAGTGTTGGAGGGTCTCCTGCGGAGACGGGGGGCAGCTGTGGATCACCAAGGGACAAGGACACTGGAAGAAGAAGTTCTGGGAAGTACTCCTTGGTGTGAGCCCTCCCAGAGTCCACCATTAGCCCCACCAAAGAGCCCAGGTAGGCTCCAGTGTTGGGTTGCCTCAGGCCATACAACCAACAGGGACAGAACCCAGCCCCCCCATCAGCAGTCAAGTGGATTAAAGTTTTACTGAGCTCTGTCCACCAGAGCAACAGTCAGCTCTACCCACCACCAGTCCCTCCCATTAGGAAACTTGCATAAGCCTCTTAGATAGCCTCATCCACCAGAGGGCAGAGAGCAGAAACAAGAAGAACAGCCAGTGGAACAAAACCGACATTCACAGAAAGATAGACAAGATGAAAAGGCAGAGGGCTATGTACCAGATGAAGGAACAAGATAAACCCCCAGAAAAACAACTAAATGAAGTGCAGATAGGCAACCTCCCAGAAAAAGAATTCAGTATAATGATAGTGAAGATGATCCAGGACCTCGGAAAAAGAATGGAGGCAAAGATTGAGAAGATGCAAGAAATGATTAACAAAAACCTAAAAGAATTAAAGAACAAACAAACAGAGATGAACAATACAGTAACTGAAATGAAAACTACACTAGAAGGAATCAATAGCAGAATAACTGAGGCAGAACGGATAAGTGACCTGGAAGACAGAATGGGGGAATTCACTGCTGTGGAACAGAATAAAGAAAAAGAATGAAGAGAAATGAAGAGAGCCTAAGAGACCTCTGGGACAACTTTAAATGCAACAACATTTACATTATAAGGGTCCCAGAAGGAGAAGAGAGAAAGGACCCAAGAAAATATTTGAAGACATTATAGTCGAAAATTTCCCTAACATGGGAAAGGAAATAGCCACCCAAGTCCAGGAAGTGCAGCAAGTCCCATACAGGATAAACCCTAGGAGAAACACGCTGAGACACATAGTAATCAAATTGGCAAAAATTAAAGACAAAGAAAAGTTATTGAAAGCAGCAAGGGAAAAATGACAAATAACATACAAGGGAACTCTCATAAGGTTAACAGCTGATTTCTCAGCAGAAACTCTACACGCCAGAAGGGAGTGGCATGATAAAATTAAAGTGATGAAAGGGAAGAACCTACAGCCAAGATTACTCTACCCAGCAAGGATCATATTCAGATTCGATGGAGAAATCAAAAGCTTTACAGACAAGCAAAACTAAGAGAATTCAGCACCACCAAACCAGCTCAACAACAAATGCTAAAGGAACTTCTCTAAGTGGGAAACAAGAGAAGAACAGGACCTACAAAAACAAACCCAAAACAATTAAGAAAATGGTCATAGGAACATATATATCAATAAATACCCTAAACGTGAATGGATTAAATGCTCCAAACAAAAGACACAGGCTTGCTGAATGGATACAAAAACAAGACCCATATATATGCTGTCTAGAAGAGACCCACTTCAGACCTAGGGACACATTCAGACTGAAAGTGAGGGGATGGAAAAAGATATTCCATGCAAATGGAAATCAAAAGAAAGCTGGAGTAGCAATTCTCATATCAGATAAAATAGATTTTAAAATAAAGAATGTTACAAGGGACAAGGAAGGATACTACACGATGACCAGGGGATCAATCAAAGAAGAAGATATAACAATTATAAATATATATGCACCCAACATAGGAGCACCTCAATACATAAGGCAACTGATAACAGCTATAAAAGAGGAAATTGACAGTAACACAGTAATAGTGGGGAACTTCAAACCTCACTTACACCAATGGACAGACCATCCAAAATGAAAATAAATAAAGAAAGAGAAGCTTTAAATGACACAACAGACTAGATCAATTTAATTGATATTTATAGGACATTCCATCCTAAAACAGCAGATTACACTTTCTTCTCAAGTGTTCATGGAACATTCTCCAGGATAGATCACATCTTGGGTCACAAATCAGGCCTCAGTAAATTAAAGAAAATTAAAATCATATCAAGCATCTTTTCTGACCACAACACTATGAGATTAGAAATGAATTACAGGGAAAAAAACGTAAAAATCACATTTACATGGAGGCTAAACAATACATTACTAAATATCCAAGAGATCATGGAACAAATCAAATAGGAAATCAAAAAATACCTAGAGACAAATGACAATGAAAACACGATGATCCAAAACTTATGGGATGCAGACAAAGTAGTTCTAAGAGAGAAGTTTATAGCTATACAAGCCTACATCAAGAAACAAGAAAAATCTCAAATAACCAATCTAACCTTACACCTAAAGGAACTAGAGAAAGAAGGACAACAACAACAACAACAAAAGCCCAAAGTTAGCTGAGGGAAAGAAATCATAAAGATCAGAGAAGAAATAAATGAAATAGAAAAAAAGAAAACAATAGCAAAGATCAATAAAACTAAAAGCTGGTTCTTTGAGAAGATAAACAAAGTTGATAAGCCGTTAGCCAGACTCATCAAGAAAAAGAGGGAGAGGACTCAGATCAATAAAATTAGAAATGAAAAAGGAGAAGTTAAAACAGACACTGTAGAAATACAAAGCATCCTAAGAGATAACTACAAGCAACTGTATGCCAATAAAATGGACAACCTGGAAGAAATGGACAAATTCTTAGAAAGGTATAACTTTCCAAGACTGAACCAGGAAGAAATAGAAAACATGAACAGACCAATCACAAGTAACGAAATTGAAAGTGTGATTAAAAATCTTCCCACAAACATAAGTCCAGGATGAGATGGCTTCACAAGTGAATTCTATCAAACATTTAGAGAAGAGCCAACACCCATCCTTTTCAAACTCTTCCAAAATCTTGCAGAGGAAGGAACACTCCCAAACTCATTCGAGGTCAACTTCTCCCTGATACCCAAACCACACAAAGATACTACAAAAAAAGAGAATTACAGACCAATATCACTGATGAAAATAGATGCAAAAATCCTCAACAAAATACTAACAAACAGAATCCAACAACACATTAAAAGGATCATACACAATGACCAAGTGGGATTTATCCCAGGGATGCAAAGATTCTTCAATATATGCAAATCAATCAATGTGATACACCATATTAACAAATTGAAGAATAAAAACCATATGATCATCACAATAGATGGAGAAAATCTTTTGACAAAATTCAACACCCATTTATGATAAAAACTCTCAAGAAAGTAGGCATAGAGGGAACCTACATCAACATAATAGAGGCTATATATGACAAACCAACAGCAAACATCATTCTAAATGGTGAAAAACTGGAAGCATTTCCTCTAAGATCAGGAACAAGACAAGGATGTCCACTCTCACCACCATTATTCAACATAGTTTTGGAAGTCCTAGCCACAGCAATCAGAGAAGAAAAAGAAATAAAAGGAATAGAATTAGGAAAAGAAGAAGGTAAACTGTCACTGTTTGCAGATGACATGATGCTATACATAGAGAATCCTAAAGATGCCACCAGAAAACTACTAGAGCTAATCAATGAATTTGGTAAAGTAGCAGGATACAAAATTAATGCACAGAAATCTCTTGCATTCCTATACACTAATGATGAAAAATATGAAAGGAAACACTCCCATTTACCATTGCAACAAAAAGAATAAAATATCTAGGAATAAACCTATCTAGGGAGACAAAAGGCCTGTATGAAGAAAACTATAAGACACTGATGAAAGAAATTAAAGGTGACACAGATAGATGGAGAGATATACCATGTTCTTGAATTGGAAGAATCAACATTGTGAAAATGACTATACTACCCTAAGCAATCTACAGATTCAATGCAATCCCTATCAAACTACCACTGGCATTTTTCACAGAACTACAACAAAAAATTTCACAATTTGTATGGAAACACAAAAGACCCCGAATAGCCAAAGCAAACTTGAGAAAGAAAAACAGAGCTGGAGGAATCAGGCTCCCTGAGTTCAGACTATACTACAAAGCTACAGTAATCAAGACAGTATGGTACTGGCACAAAACCAGAAAGATAGATCAATGGAACAGGATAGAAAGCCTAGAGATAAACCCACACACATTTGGTCACCTTATCTTTGATAGAGGAGACAAGAATATACAGTGGAGAAAAGACAGCCTCTTCAATAAGTGGTGCTGGGGAAACTTGACAGCTACATGTAAAAGAATGAAATTAGAACACGCCCTAACACCATACACAAAAATAAACTCTAAATGGATTAAAGACCTAAATGCAAGGTCAGACAGTATCATACTCTTAGATGAAAACATAGGCAGGACACTCTATGACATAAATCACAGCAAGATCCTTTTTGACCCACCTCCTAGAGAAATGGAAATAAAACCAAAAATAAACAAATGGGACCTAATGAAACTTAAAAGCTTTTGCACAGCAAAGGAAACCATAAACAAGACGAAAAGACAACCCTCAGAATGGGAGAAAATATTTGCCAATGAATCAATGGACAAATGATTAATTTCCAAAATATATAAACAGTTTATGCAGCTCAATATTGAAAAAGCAAACAACCCAATCCAAAAATGGGCAGAAGACCTAAACAGACATTTCTCCAAAGAAGACAAACAGATGGCCAAGAAGCACATGAAAAGCTGCTCAACATCACTAATTATTAGAGAAATTCAAATCAAAACTACAATAAGGTATCACCTCACACCAGTTAGAATGGGCATGATCAGAAAATCTACAAACAACAAATGCTGGAGAGGGTGTGGAGAAAAGGGAACCCTCTTGCACTGTTGGTGAGAATGTAAATTGATATAGCCACTATGGAGAACAGTATGTAGGTTCCTTAAAACTCTAAAAATATAATTGCCATATGATCCAGCAATCCCACTACTGGGCATATACCCAGAGAAACCATAATTTAAAAAGACACATGCACCCCAAAGTTCATTGCAGCACTATTTACAATAGCCAGGTCATGGAAGCAACCTAAATGCCCATCGACAGATGAATGGATAAAGAAGATGTAGTACATATATACAATGGAATATTACTCAGCCATAAAACAGAATGAAATTGGGTCATTTGTTGAGACGTGGATGGATCTAGAGACTGTCATACAGAGTGAAGTAAGTCAGAAATAGAAAAACAAATATTGTATGTTAATGCATATATGTGGAACCTAGAAAAATGTTACAGGTGAACTGGTCTTCATGGCAGAAATTGAGACACAGGTGTAGAGAATAAACATATGGTCACCAAGCGGGGAAAGCTGCGGGGTGGTGGTGGTGGTGGTGTGATGAATTGGGAAATTGGGATTGATGTGTACACACTGATGTGTGTAAAATGGATGACTAATTAGAACCTGCTTTATAAATATATATATATATATATATATATATATATATATAAATATATATATAATTGAAGTCATCCAAAAAAAATGTAAAAAATAATACAATGAACACCAGGATACTCAATATTGAGCTTAAGCCATAGAATGTTACCAAAACATTTGAAACACCCTTTGTTCTCTTTTCAGTGTCCTCTCCCTTATTTTCTCCCAGAGGGGTTCGCTACTATAAATTGTATGCATTATTGCCATACATTTCTTTATATTTTTTTACATATATGCATCTATGAATAATATATAGTATTTTGTGCTTTTAAGATTTCTGTAAATTATTATACTGTACATGTGCTGCAACTTGTTTGCTAAACATTATATTTTTGAATTTCATCCATATTGATATCTGTAGTTCTAATATATTAATTTTCACTGCTAGATAATACAGTGTTTTATGAATATGTCACAATTTATTTAGAGTTGATCATAGTGGCCTTAGTCTTGTGTTGTTTTTAGCTTACATATGCCTATTTAAGTGGACTTATGGGTAATATTTAGTTTTAAATAAATTCAACTTCACAAAATGGAAAAGTATCTTAACAACATTCTTGTGAAAAAAATCTTAGAGTTAACACAATACCAATAATGTAAGCTTAAATGAACAAACAAAACATTGCAGAGCTTATAATTATATTCCTAGTAAAGACTTTTTGTCAGCTAAAAAACAATGTAAAAATATATAGTAATATATATAAACAATATTAAGCATATGAAAACAATCAAATATGAAAAGAAGTCAGGTTTAAATTTTCTACATTATAAAGAAGAGTATTTTAAATATGGTTTACATCTGCTGTTATAAACAAAGAACTTGACTTATGTGTTTATTGTCTTCAGATAGTAGTATAATAGCATATAGTGCTAATGATTACCAAGCCATTTAAAAACTAAGCATGCAGAAAATTTAAAATGGTAATAATAATTATAGTCATAATAACAATATTTTATATCATTAAATAATATCATTTTTCTCATTCTTTTTAATTTCTGTTTTTGTCAGTTTTAAGGAACATAATATTTAGTAGTGTAGATCATGAATAATTTAGAAATAAATGTACATATTTATTAAGGAAACATGCTCAATTTTTTTTCTGATAAGTGTGATAATCCACCTTGGACAGCAGAAAGCAGGCAGGACATGGCAGACATCTTTGCTACTAGTAGGAGAAGGAGTCTACCATTTATAGGGGTATTGATGTCAGATTGACTCATCAGTTACCAGGGAAACCAGCAGATGTGTCAGGCAGCAAGCACGTAGGCAGTTACTAATTAAGCCCTATGATTAAGAGGATTGGATAGTCTTGTGAGTGAAGCAGGGACTGGTCAAGCAGGGAATGTACAGAGAGCAAGAGAACAACCATCTTGAATGGCCTGATCATACAATTTTATTTCTTCAGGTGTTGCTCTTTAATCCAACTTCTCATGGTCTGCCATGTGAACACTTTTCTTTCAAGACTCAGCTCAAATTCTGCCTTTTCTTTGAAGGCTTTGAGTTACATAGAGTTAAGTGCTATATTAGTATTATTGTTTCCATGTTACAAGCACTTAATGGAGAACATTTAATGTGTTTATTCCCTTTTTGTTCCTACTATTGGTTTGGAATTTATATCTTTGTATTTTGTTTCTTTTTACTCATTACCATTAAATGTTTAACATGCATACCTCACTTAATACGGTGTAATATTAACCAGTATTTCTACTCTCTTGAAAAATACATGGTGCTTAGACTGCTTTAACTTAGAACCTTTGTCTCATTTCTTCCATGTCATGCCCAGATTTTAGTTCCTCTTTGTTTTTATATCCTTTCAAGTTAGTCATTACGATTTCTGCTCTTGTTTTAGGCAGACATTGTTTCTTCAGATTTATCTACATGTGCTTCTTTCTTTACTCATTGTTTATTCTTTTTGTTTGTCTGAATATATATTTGCCCTCATTCTTGAATATTGGCTTAGTTAGATATAAAATTCTAGGTTAGTATTTATTTTCCTTAGCACTTAAGGTTATTATCCCTCTGTCTTCTGGATTCCATTCTTGCTGTTCAGAAGTCTGCTATCATTCTAGTTGACAATCCTTTGAGGTTAATATGTCTTTCCTCATTAGTTGCTTTTAAGATCTCTTTGTTTTTGATTTTATTTAACTTCACTATGATTTTTCCCCCTCCCCTCCATAGTAAATGCTGATTGAAACTTGACATTCATCCTCAATATGAAGATAACCTTCTTAACAAATTCTGGAAACTTGTCTTTATTATACTTTATCCAACACTTCCATGAATTTTGTAGGGGGAGATATTTGAAGTTATATAATCTGCTTTATGGCCAGAAACTTAACTGATCTGTATAACATCATATTATACTGCAAATTTTGTTTAAACATTTCTCTTCTGCTAGACTATGAGTTCCTTTAAGGTGGGGAGGAGATAGTACTTCTTTTTGCATTCCTGGCACCTATTGTAGTACCAGAAGCATAGTAAGGTTCAATTAGTGTTAATTTAAGTGACATTTATTGGGGGAATTTAAAGCAAAGTAGTGCTTTTATCTGAATTATCTGAGTGTTTACAAGTCAAAGCAGGCTTGCTTTCTTGTTTGTTACTTGGGCCATTTCACTAATCATACATTTTATTTTGGCTATTAAGACTTTGTTTGAATTCCTTTTCTTCCCTATTTTCATCTCAATGTAACAAAATTGTTACCTGATTATAAGTAGAATTGATAGTTCCATCTCTATTTAATGATATATTTCAGCCTCATAGAGCAACCAAAACTTGTTATAAAACTTAATTGGCAAATAGCATCTTCATTTATTTTAGAAAGCAAAATGAGCGCAAAATTTATCTTTAAAACAAACGAAGATCGATTTTACAAGCTTCTTCTCATACCATTTGGTAGTTATTATCATACACTAGCCTCTTCTTTAAAATTCTGGTGCTCCATGTATATATACAGGTATTTCTGATAACTAGAAAAACTCATATTAGTATTTATTAGAAACAATACTTCCCCCTGCCAATGTGTTTGGAAGTCTATTACATCAAATGCCATTTGTTGAAACCAATGTCTAATGACCTCTATTTATGATTCCATTAGCTGCTAAATGGAAATTATTCTTTGAAGTGAAAATAAGGAAATAAAATTCATGCATAGTAGCAGCTGATTCAGTACTGAATCAGGGTTTTAACACATTTACAAAATCCATAAAGTTCTTCTAAATGGCTATATTTTCTAGAGCTCTAATAGAAAATTATATGATATAGATCTCTCTTTCATCATGTCAGTTAAGGATACATTATTTTCCAGGTGCTTTTCTCTATTTTCATCAAAATATGATATTTAATTTGAACTTCCATATGGGTGAGCAATTAAGAAACTGGCATTTGAATAGATCAATTTTTCTTATATATATATTTTTTTACATCTTTATTGGAGTATAATTGCTTTACAATGGTGTGTTAGTTTCTGCTTTATAACAAAGTGAATCAGTTATACATATACCTATGTTCCCATCTCTCTTCCCTCTTGTGTCTCCCTCCCTCCCACCCTCCCTATCCTACCCCTCCAGGCAGTCACAAAGCACGGAGCTGATCTCCCTATGCTATGTGGCTGCTTCCCACTAGCTATCTACCTTACGTTTGGTAGTGTATATATGTCCATGCCTCTCTCTCGCTTTGTCACAGCTTACCCTTCCCCCTCCCCATATCCTCAAGTCCATTCTCTAGTAGGTCTGTGTCTTTATTCCTGTCTTAACCCTAGGTTCTTCATGACATTTTTTTCTTAAATTCCATATATATATGTTAGCATACGGTATTTGTCTTTCTCTTTCTGACTTACTTCACTCTGTATGACAGACTCTAGGTCTATCCACCTCATTACAAATATTTGTAAAAAGAAAGGAAATTGAATTTTTCTTATATTAAAGTTAAATCAGGTTACTTTATTTTCTTCAGAGGAAGAGTGAGAGAGTTGATGTGCGAGAACAGACATCATTTGTGAATTAACAAAATCTGACTGGATCTATATTCTTAGCAGCAGAACTCATATAGAAGACACACTGCAACTGTAACTTTGGTCAAAACAATCACCTGTAATCTGTTTACAGAAAGACAAGAATGACAATGACATAGCCTTCGAAAAAATTATGTGATGGCTGTAGAATACAAGTTTAATCCAAAAGTATTTACTAAGCTCTTTTTATATGTCCAACATATTGTTAGCAGCATGGGAAGACATAAAGTGGTTATTTCTCCGAAAGAGATTAAAGTTTCATTAGGAACGGAAAGAAATGTTAAAGCATGCATGTATGTATCAACTTAAGAGGAAATGTATATGATATCCCCTATGAAATTTCAGTGGATGATCATATTGAAGTGAGCTCATGCAGCTGGGAAAGGCTTCTTGGAAGAGATAGTGATGTTAGCATGGCGTGAGATATCAAGAATGAGAAAGAGCTTAGTGCATTGAGTGCACAATTTGTGGAATTGTGTGGGTGAAGAAAAAACCTTTATGAATTGTAGAAATAGGATTGTCACTAGAAGTGGCAGTCAGGGCAGATTGTAGATGACTTTAAATGACAAAATATGGAGTCAGAATGTAGTTAGTAGTCAATGGTAAGCTGTTGAGGTTTCTTTGAGGTTTTACTACATGATATTGTTAGGATTCCTTTGTTAAAACTCCTCATCTCAATCTCACAAAACAAAATTCTTTATTTCTTAACCCTCTCTCTTTCACTTACCACTGCAATACACTAAACAGGGAAGTTTTGAGCAGAGGGATGGGGCTTGAGCAGAGAAAGAAGTTGAACCCAGGGCACTGGTAAGAGGGGACAGGTCTAGATAATGCAGACCAGACCAGTCAGGTTCTTGGAGATCTAGTGAGCTGCAAGTGACAAGCACATGAAAGCAGGGATCTAGAAAGAGAAGGGAAGAAAATTATACCACCTACTTCCCATCAAGGGAAAATAATTTGGAATTTTTAGTATGAGTCCAGAGAATTGCAGTGCTTTCTTTATCTCAAAGAAAAGATCATCTTCCTTGTGGCACTTTGCCTCTCAGCTCCTTTATAATTTACATGAGTTATTCTTTTCTTTATTGTGGTAAAAAGACTTAACATGAGATCTATCATCTTAATGAATTTTAAGCGTATACAGTACTGTTAACTATAGGCACTATATTGTACAGCAGATCTCTAGAACTTGTTCATCTTGTATAATTGAAACTTTATGCCCATTGAACAACCCTCCCTATAGCCTCCTGCTCCCAGGCTGTGGAAACCACCATTCTGTTTGTTTCTGTGACTTTACAAATTTTACCTCACATAAGTGGAATCATACAGTATTTGTCCTTCTGTGACTGGCTTATTTCAGTTGCATAATGCTCTCCAGTTTCATCCATGTTGTTGCATATAGCAGGATTTCCTTACTTATTTAATTTATTTTGTTTTGGGCTGCATTGGGTCTTTGTTGCTGCATGGGCTTTCTCTAGTTGCAGTGAGTGGGGGCTACTCTTCCTTGCGGTGTGTGGGCTTCTCATTGAGGTGGCTTCTCTTGTTGTGGAGCATGGGCTCTAGGTGCACGGGCTTCAGTAGTTGTGGCTTGCAGGCTCTAGAGCGCAAGCTCAGTAATTTTGGCACACAGGCTTTGTTGCTCTGTGGCATGTGGGATCTTCCCAGACCAGGGCTAGAACCCATGTCCCCTGCATTGGCAGGCGGATTCTTAACCACTGCGCCACCAGGGAAGTCCCAGGATTTCCTTTTATTAAACTGAATAATATTCCATTTTATGTATATTCCACATTTTTTGATCCATTCATCTGCCAATGGACACTTAGATTGTTTTCATATCATAGCTATTGTGAATAATGCTGCTATATCACTTCGACATGCTGATTTCATTTCCTCCAGATATATACCCAGAAGTGGGATTGCTGGGTCATATGGTAATTGTATTTTTAATTTATTGAGGATCTTCCATACTATTTTCCATAATGCTTGTACCAACTTACATTCCCACCTATCGTGTGCAAGGGTTCCCTTTTATCCACACCCTCATCAACACCTGTTAAAAGATTATCTTTTTGATAACAGCCATCCTAACAGTTGTGAAGTGATATCTCATTATGCTTTTGATTTCCATTTCCCTGATGGTTAGTGGTGTTGAGTATCTTTTCATGCACCTATTGGCCATTTGTATATTTTCTTTGGAGAAATGCCTATTCAAGACATTTGCTATTGAGTTGTTGGGGTTCATTGTATATTTTGGAGGTTATCCCCTTTTCAAATATAAGGATTGCAAATATCGTCTACCAAACCATAGATTGCCTCATCATTTTGTCGATTGTTTCCTTTGCTGGTCAGTATAACACATCTTTACATAAAATTTATTTTTTGAACATCCCAGGAAACACTGAGCACAACCTCTGACATTTAGCATAATATTAGGAGGCTTTAGCCATGTCACCTCCAATTTGTAGAAAGTTAATGAAAAGTTAGGATGCAGATAGACTGTGAGTAAATTCTTAAATATAAATGAGATACATTGATTGGTTAAGATATATATCCCTTCAGAATTTGGCATCATATGTTACAGTATATTGCTATAGTATAACTTTGGAAACAGGTAATTGGTCTAATACATTTTAACAACAATAATCTCTGCATAATCATTAACTATGTGATTTTCCATTAGGAGTACAGGGCATAGGATTGGATATAACACTGGTTCCCAGAGCCTACTGTGAAAAGTTGAGGAAAGGGAATTAAGCATTTTTGTAAATTTTACTGCCACACAAATGAAAAAGCAATCTAGTTCCAGAGTAGGAAGCTCAACATACTTGTCACTCCATAATAGGGTCTGAAAGAATAGTTTCTGATATTTTCTTACTATTAAAGGATCTTCCTTGTAATGTACGCCCGTAGCCTGGACCCTAAAGGAAGTGTAAAAGCAAGCATCCAGCACTTTTCCTTTTTTATCTCTACTACATTATACTAATTCCTCTCTCCTTCCCTGACTTTACCCCCTCTTTTCAGTCTTTTCACCTTTCTTTCTCCCTCCTTATTCTAATCCCCACTCTCTTTATTCTCTCCTACTGCTTGCTATTCACTCTGGAAATACTTTACACATTTATCTTAACCTTTATGAAGGTAAAGGTGAAGACAAATAATCCCAATGAATCCTAAGAGCTAAAGAATTGCTTTTCAAGCAGAAAAGCACTGCTGTGATTTCCTTATAGATGGTTGTCTATGCCTGATCTAGAAGTCCTAGCATATAAAGAAATAAAATTTACTATTCAGTATAGAAAACTCAGATTGCTCAAACTTACCTTTAACATGCTTTTTTAAATGACTAAATCATCCATTGAGTAAATCCTCTCTTACTTCTGCCTCTTCTCGAAATCTCATGCCCACTGTTTTCTAACATGCCCACTTTTTCTGGTAGGCCACAGACACAAAGGCATTGGCTTTATTCTTTCAGCTTCTGAGAATGACTTTGTAAAACACCTCAAAAGGGTTAAAATTATAGTATCTGAAATCTGCCTGTAACAATGTTGCCTGATATGGTCTTTGGTTACTTTATTCACCTCTAATTTAATAGAATGTAGCTATTATATTTTGCAGATAGTCTTCATAGTACCTATAAAATAATATCAGAACATATGCTCTGAGAAAATTTGCTCATGTGAGGGGAAATAAAGTAGGTGGAAAAGTTTCCAGGCATGGTCACCCAGAGTAAAATGTCTACAGCCAGATTTATAGAAATTCAGAAGTCAGTAGATAAACACTAAAGCTGTGATAATAATTTATTTTTTACAGAGAAAAAGAATGGCAATAACAGTTTTATTTTTCCCCAGAGCACTTTACAATACATTCTTTTTCTGTATCAAAACCCAGTGAGGGAGATTGTTATAAATGCTTAAAATGCTTTTTCAAGCAGCAAAGGCCCTTCTTATATCCTAAAACTTGAACTGAAAACTCTCAGGGGGTTTTGTCAAAGTTATATGAACCTAAATTAATATGAATAGGAAGTGAGCAGTGTTCTCAAATCTCACTGATCCAACTCACATAGTTATAAATCTTGAGATTGAGTATCTAAGAAGAAGCTCCAGAAAAACTCTCCTATTTTTTAATCAAAAAAAGAAATGCATTATAGAGACTTTTTCTAACATGGACATTTCTAAGAAAATATTTACTCCTATGTGTGGAGATAAAGGTGGCAACCTGCAGGGCCTGCTTCTCTTTCTCTGACCTCAGCTTGGTTCGATGCCTTTAGAGACCTGTCAGGAATTAGCCTCCAGAGTACTTCCTGAAATTTTAGTGAGTTTACCTGAAATAATCATTCTGCACACCATGTGTGGTGCTTTATGGAAATATAAATGTTAAAAATGAATTTGATTTTCAATTTGTGAACTTTTCTCTAGAGCCCTTTTATCTTTGGGTTCCAAGGCACTGAAGATATTGCCTAGGGGAAACAAACACCTATGCTGCTACTTATCATACATAATAATATTGCTTAATTTTTTAAAAATCTGACTCTCTGAGCTATCAACTAGTGACTATGTGTGTACAGTTATTGTTCATCAGAAATTCTTGTCGGGTAAATGAATGGTAATGGTGACACAGGACTGTTTCTGGGGCTAATCTAATTCTACCATTCATTCATTTGTTTATTCAGCACCTACCATGAGCCAAGCCCCATGTTAAGCATTGGAGATGAAGCAGTGAACAAGTCATTTTCAATATCTTGTGGTTCTTGTAGTTTATTGGAGGCTACAGGCAGTAAATATGTGATTACAATAATGTATGATGAATGTAATGCTAGGGGAATGACAGGGTGCTATGGGAGCATACAATCAAAGGGTTAATCAAATCAAATACTCTTAACCTAGTCTAGAGTAAATAAATATATCCCTGAGGAAGGGATGTTTAAGATAAAACCCAAAGATAAAAAGAAGCTAGTTAAATGAAGAAGAGTCTGGAAAAACATTTCAGGTAGCAAGAAGAATGCGTGTAAAAATCTCCAGGCAAGAGAGAACATGACATGCTCTAGGAACTGAAATCTATCATATATGGCTGTAGTGTGTATTGTGATATAAAGAATTTCAAGAGGTAGTTAGAGGCTAGATTATGCAGGAAAATGGGAAGTTTGGGCTTTTTCCTACCACTAGCTGCTTTTGTGGTTGTCATCTCTCTGACAAGAGTATGTATGCTTAATGACTTTGCAGCTACTTTTTATGAGGGCTGTACGGGGGCTTTTGGACAGTGATCAACTCTAATGATCATCTTGAGTAATATTTGGTTAACTTCATTTTTTAGACCTGATTTCCTTTTAAAAGAGGATTTGATAACCAGGTTATTAATTGCTATATATAAAGTAAACTTCAAACCTTGGAGATCTTTAGTAAAATTTACTTATTCATCTTCCAATCTCAAAATTAATATTTCTGTCTGTATTAACATACCTTAACAGAGTGCTTATGGCATGTGCACACAATATTTAAAATCTTTTACTTCTGACATTTGCCTATAATTTGGCCATTCTATTATGTGTAAATGATAAAAACCCTAAATATTCTGTATGAGGTAATTAGTCACCAGTCGGTGAGAATACAGTTATTATTCTTTTAGCTGAACATTGTCTTGGTAAATTGAAGACTGGTTACTTATATTGCACCAGTCTTAAAAGTAAAGGGGTAATTAACACACAAAAATCAGTTGTATTTCTATACATTAGCAACAAACAATCTAAAAAGGAAATTAGTAAAAAAAAAAAATTCCATTTGCAATAGCATCAAAAAGAATCAAAAAGGGGCTTCCCTGGTGGTGAAGTGGTTGAGAGTCCACCTGCCAATGCAGGGGACTTGGGTTCGTGCCCCAGTCCGGGAAGATCCCACATGCCGTGGAGCGGCTGGGCCCATGAGCCATGGCCGCTGAGCCTGCATGTCTGGAGCCTGTGCTCTGCAACGGGAGAGGCCACAACAGTGAGAGGCCCGCATACCGCAAAAAGAAAAAAAAAGAATTAAAAAGAATAAAATATTTTAGAATAAATTTAACCAAACAGGTGCAAGATGTGCACACTAAAAACTACAAAATATTTCTGAAAGGAATTTTAAAAGACCAAGACAAATGGAAAGATATTCTATGTTCATGGCTTTATAAACTTAATATTGTTAATATGGCAATACTATTCAAAGGGATTTACAGATTTAATGCAATTCCTGTCAAAATCCCAACAGCACATTTTGCAGGAATTGAAAAGCCAGTCTTAAAATTCACATGGAATTGCAAGTGACCCTGAATAGCCGAAGCAATCTCTATAAAGAACAAAGTTGAAAGATACACGCTTCCTCATTTCAAAACTTACTACAGATACAGTACAGTAATTTACAGTACTGTAAAGATACAGTATTAAAACACTGTGGCACTGGCATAAGGATAGACATATAGATGAACAGAATAGACTTGAGAGTACAGAAATAAACCCATACATCTATGGTTAATTGATTTTTAACAGGGGTGGGAAAAAATACCAACTTGAACTAACAGTGCTGTGACAACTGGATACCCTTATGCACAAGAATAAAGTTGGATCCCTACCTAATGTACATATAAAAAAATAGTTCAAAATGGATAAAAGACACAAATATACAATTCCTAGAAGAAAATGTAGGGGTAAATTTTCATGACCTTGGATTTGGCACTGGATTCTTAGATAAGACACCAAAAGCACAAGCAACAAAAGAAAAAATATAGACAAATTGGATTTCATCAAAATTATAAACTTTTTCTGCCTCAAAGGACAGTACCAAGAAAGTGAAAAGACAACCTACAGAATGGGAGAAAATATATACAAATCATATATCTAATAAGAGTCTAGCATCCATAATATATAAAGAACTCTTAAAACTCAATAACAAAAGACAACACAATTAAAAAGTGGACAAAGAAGTTGAATAGAAATTTGCCCATAGAAGGTATACAAATTGGCAACAAGCACATGAAAATAATATTAGTCATTAAGGAAATGCATATCAAAAACTTGATGAGACACCAGTTCATACCCACTATGATGGCAATAATAATAATTTTAAAACTGGAAAGTAAGAGTCATTGGATAGGATGTGGAAAAAATAGCACCCTCATACATAGCTGTAAATGTAAAATGTAAAATGGTACAGCCACATTGGAAAACAGTTTGACAGTTCCTCAAAAAGTTAAACATAGAATTATCATGTGCCCCAGCAGTTCCACTCTTAGTAATACACCTCCAAGATTTGAAAACAGGTAATCAAACATATACATGAATATTCCTAGTGAGCTTTTAAAATAGCTGAAAGGTGGAAACAACTAAAATGTCCATCCAAATAAACAAAAAAAAACTGATGTCAGGACAGAATAAACTCACAGCAAAAGCTTTGTATTTTCTCCCTGAATATGGCTTGTGTTTCCATTCTCTTAACAACTTATTTCTTACAGTAAAGGTTTATAATTTAAGGAAGTCCAATTTATCATTTTTTCCCAGTTAAGGATTTTTACTTTTGTACTGTATATAAGAAAATTTTTTCCTAACACAAGGTAAAAAATATTTCCACCTGTTTTCTTTCCTAGAACAGTTATTGTTTGAGGTTTTACTTTTAGATCTATGATACACTTTGAGTAAATTTTTATATATGGTGCAAGGTATAACTCAAGGTTTATTTTTGGTATGTGGACGTCAGATTGTTCTAGTTCCATTTGCTAAATTCTGCCAAATTTTGATAACCTCTATTTTCAGTAGGACCTTGTTGTTTATCCATTCTATATATAATAGTTTGCATCTGCTAATCCCAAACTCTCAATCCGTCCCTCCCCTACCCCCACTCCCTTGGCAACCACAAGTGTGTTCTCCATGTCTGTGAAAGTTCCCTCTATGCCTACTTTCTGCAGGGCTTTTATCATAAATGGGTGTTGAATTTTGTCAAAAGCTTTCTCTGCATCTATTGAGATGATCATATGGTTTTTCTCCTTCAATTTGTTAATATGGTTTATCACGTTCATTGATTTGCGTATACTGAAGAATCCATGCATTCCTGAGATAAACCCCACTTGATCATAGTGTATGATCCTTGTAATGTGCTGTTGGATTCTGTTTGCTAGTATTTTGTTGAGGATTTTTGCATCTATGTTCATCAGTGATATTGGCCTGTAGTTTTCATTCTTTGTGATATCTTTGTCTGGTTTTAGTATCAGAGTGATGTTGGCTTTGTAGAATGAATTTGGGAGTTTCTTCCTTCTGCTATATTTTGGAAGAGATTGAGAAGGATAGGTGTTAGCTCTTCTCTAAATGTTTGGTAGAATTTGCCTGTGAAGCCCTCTGGTACTTGACTTTTATTTGTTGGAAGATTTTTAATCACAGTTTCCGTTTCAGTGCTTGTGATTAAGTCTGTTGATTTTCTATTTCTTCTTGGTTCACTCTCGGCAGGTTGTACATTTCTAAGAATTTGTCCATTTCTTCCAGGTTGTCCATTTTATTAGCAAATAGTTGCTTGTAGTAATCTCTCGTGATCCTTTGTATTTCTGCAGTGTCAGTTGTTACTTCTCTTTTTTCATTTCTAATTCTATTGATTTGAGTCTTCTCCCTTTTATCTTGATAAGTCTGGCTAATTGTTTATCAATTTTGTTTATCTTCTCAAAGAACCAGCTTTTAGTTTTATTGATCTTTGCTATCGTTTCCTTCATTCTTTTTCATTTATTTCTGTTCTGGTCTTTATGATTTCTTTCCTTATGCTAACTATGGGTTTTTTTTTGTTCTTCTTTTCTCTAATTGCTTTAGATGTAAGGTTAAGTTGCTTATTTGAGATATTTCTTGTTTCTTAAGATAGGATTGTATTGCTATAAACTTCCTTCTTAGAACTGCTTTTGCTGCATCCCATAGGTTTTGGGTCATCATGTTTTCATTGTCATTTGTTTCTAGGTATTTTTTGATTTCCTCTTTGATTTCTTCAGTGATCTCTTGGTTATTAAGTACTGTGTTGTATAGCCACCATGTCTTTGTGTTTCTTATAGATTTTTTCCTGTCATTGATATATAGTCTCATAGCATTGTGGTCAGAAAAGATACTTGATACAATTTCAATTTTCTTAAATTTACCAAGGCTTGAATTGTGACCCAAGATATGATCTACCCTGGAGAATGTTCCATGAGCACTTTAGAAGAATGGGTATTCTGTTGTTTTTGGATCGAATGTCCTATAAGTAACAATTAAGTCCATCTTGTCTAATATATCATTTAAAGCTTGTGTTTCCTTATTTATTTTCATTTTGGATGATCTGTCCATTCGTGAAAGTGGGGTGTTAAAGTCCCTACTATGGTTGTGTTACTGTCCATTTCCCGTTTTATGGTTGTTAGTGTTTGCCTTATGTATTGTGTGCTCCAACGTTGGGTGCCTAAATATTTACAATTGTTATATTTTCATCTTGGATTGATGCCTTGATCATTATGTAGTGTCCTTCTTTGTCTCTTGTAATAGTCTTTGTTTTCAAATGTGTTTTGTCTGATATGTGAATTGCTATTCCAGCTTTCTTTTGATTTTCATTTGCATGGAATATCTTGTTCCATCCCATCCCTTTCAGTGTGTATGTGTCCCTAGGTCTGAAGTGGGTCTCTTGCAGACAGCATATATACAGGTCTTGTTTTCGTATCCATTCAGCCAATCTATGTCTTTTGGTTGGAGCATTCAATCCATTTACATATAAGGTAATTATTGATATGTATGGTCCTATTACCATTTTCTTAATTCTTTTGGGTTTATTATTGTAGGTCTTTTCCTTCTCTTGTGTTTCTTGCCTAGAGAAGTTCCTTTAGCATTTGTTGTAAATCTGGTTTTGTGGTGCTGAATTCTCTTAGCTTTTGCTTGTCTGTAAAGTTTTAATTTCTCCATCAAATCTGAAAGAGATCCTTGCTGGATAGAGTAATCTTGGTTGTAGATTTTTCTCCTTCACCTCTTTAAATATGTCCTGCCACTCCCTTCTGGCTTGCGGAATTTCTGCTGAAAGATCAGCTTTTAACCTTATGGGGCTTTCCTTGTATGTTATTTGTTGTTTTTCCCTTGTTGCTTTTAATATTTGTTCCTTGTATGTAATTTTTGATAGTTTGAGTAACATGTGTCTTACTGTGTTTCTCCTTGGATTTATCCTGTATGGGACTCTGTGCTTCCTGGGCTTAATTAACTATTTCCATTCCCATATTAGGGAAGTTTTCCACTATAATCTCTTCATATATTTTCTCAGTCCCTTTCTTTTTCTCTTCTTCTTCTGAGACGCCTATAATTCCAATGTTGGTGCATTTAATATTGTCCCAGAGGTCTCTGAGACTGTCCTCAATTCTTTTCATTTTTTCTTTATTGTGCTCTGTACTACTTATTTCCAATATTTTATCTTCCAGGTCACTTATCCATTCTTCTGCCTCAGTTATTCTGCTATTGATCCCTTCTAGAGAAGTTTTCATTTCATTTATTGTGTTATTCATCACTGTTTGTTTGCTCTTTCATTCTTCTAGCTCCTTGTTAAACGTTTCTTGTATTTTCTCCATTCTATTTCCAAGATTTTGGATCAACTTTACTATCATTATTCTGAATTCTTTTTCAGGTAGACTGCCTATTTCCTCTTCATTTGTTAGGTCTGGTTGGTTTTTTCCTTGCTCCTTCATCTGCTGTGTGTTTCTCTGTCTTCTCATTTTGCTTAACTTACTATGTTTGGGGTCTCCTTTCACAGGCTGCTGGTTCGTACTTCCCATTGTTTTTGGTGTCTACCTCCAGTGGCTACGGTTGGTTCAGTCGGTTGTGTAGGCTTCCTGGTGGAGGGTACTAGTGCCTGTGTTCTGGTGGATGAGGCTGGATTTTGTCTTTCTGGTGGGCAGGTCCACGTCTGGTGGTGTGTTTGGGGGTGTCTGTGGCCTTATTATGATTTTAGGCAGCATCTGTGCTAATGGATGGGGTTGTGTTCCTGTCTTGCTAGTTGTTTTGCATAGGGTGTCCAGCACTCTAACTTGCTGATCAGTGAGTGGAGCTGTGTCTTGGTGTTGAGATGGAGATCTCTGGAAGATTTTTGCTGTTTGATATTACATGGAGCTGGTAGGTCTGTTGTGGACCCATGTCCTGAACTTGGCTCTCCCACCTCAGTGGCACAGCCCTGACACCTGGCTGGAGCACCAAGAGCCTTTTCTCCACACGGCTCAGAATAAAAGTGAGGAATAAAAGAAAGAAAGAGAAAGAAAGTAAGTAAGAAAGAAAGATAGATAGAAAGAAAGAAAGAAACTAAGAAAGAAAGAAAGAAAGAAAGAAAGGAAGAAAGAAGATAAAATAAAATAAAATAAAATAAAAAAGTAAAATAAAATAAAAAAGCTATTAAAATAAAAATAATTATTCAGAAAAAAATTTAAGTTATAAGAAAAAAAAACAGACAGACAGAACCCTAGGACAAATGGTAAAAGCAAAGCTATACAGACAAAATGACACACAGAAGCATACACATACACACTCACAAAAAGAGAAAAAGGGAAAAAAAAATATATCGTTGCTCCCAAAATCCACCACCTCAATTTGGGATGATTCATTGTCTATTCAGGTATTCCACAGATGCAGCGTACTTCAAGTTGATTGTGGAGATTTAATCTGCTGCTCCTGTGGCTGCTGGGAGAGATTTCCCTTTCTCTTCTTTGTTCGCACAGTTCTCAGGGTTCAGCTTTGGATTTGGACCCGCCTCTGCATGTAGGTCACCTGAGGGCATCTATCTGTTCTTCGCTCAGATAGGATGGGGTTAAAGAAGCAGCTGCTTTGGGGGCTCTGGCTCACTCAGGCCAGGTGGAGGGAGGGGTACGGATGCGGGGAGAGCCTGCAGCAGCAGAGGCCAGCATGATGTTTCCCCAGACTGAGGTGTGTTGTGTGTTCTCCTGGGGAAGTTGTCCCTGGATCATGGGACCCTGGCAGTGGCATGCTGCACAGGCTCCCTGGAGGGGAGGTGTGGAGAGTGACCTGTGCTTGCACACAGGCTTCTTGGTGGCTGCAGCAGCAGCCTTAGCGTCTCATGCACGTCTCTGGGGTCCACGCTGATAGCCGCGGCTTGCGCCCATCTCTGGAGCTCCTTTAAGCAGTGCTCTGAATCCCCTCTCCTTGTGCCCCAGGAAACAAAGAGGCAAGAAAAAGTCTCTTGCCTCTTCGGCAGCTCCAGATATTTTCCCGGACTCCTTCCCAGCTAGCCGTGGTGCACTATCCCCCTTCAGGCTGTGTTCACGCCGCCAACCCCAGTCCTCTCCCTGGGATCCGACCAAAACAGGAGCCTCAGCTCCTAGCCCCTGCCTGTTCCAGCAGATGAGCAGACAAGCCTCTTGGGCTGGTGAGTGCAGTTCGGCACCGATCCTCTGTGGGGGATTCTCTCTGCTTTGCCCTCTGCAACCCTGTTGCTGTGCTCTCCTCCGAGGCTCCGATGCTTCCCGCCTCGGCCACCTGCAGTCTCTGCCCGCAAAGTAGCTCCTAGTGTGTGGAAACCTTTCCTCCTTCACAGCTCCCTCCCACTGGTGCAGGTCCCATCCCTGTTCTTTTGTGTCTGTTGTTTCTTTTTACTTTTGCCCTACCCAAGTACATGGGGAGTTTCTTGCCTTTTGGGAAGTCTGAGGTCTTCTGCCTGCATTCAGTAGGTGTTCTGTAGGAGTTGTTCCACATGTAGATGTATTTCTGATGTATTTGTTGGGAGGAAGGTGATCTCCGTGTCTTACTCTTCTGCCATCTTGAAGCTCCTCTTATTTCATTCTTTTTTTATGACTGAGTAGTATTCTAGTGTATATATGGGTATGGCATATTATATCAATTGACTTTCATATATTGAACTAATTTTGCATCTGGGATAATCCCACTTTCAAATACTTTTCCATAGTTGCTTTAACTTTTTGCATTCCCACAAGCATTTTTGTTTTTGTTTTTCTTTTTGCGTTACGTGGGCCTCTCTTGTGGCCTCTCCCGTTGCAGAGCAACAGGCTCCGGATGCGCACGCTCAGCAGCCATGGCCCATGGGCACAGCTGCTCAACGGCATGTGGGATCCTCCTGGACTGGGGCACGAACCTGTGTCCCCTGCACTGGCAGGCAGACTCTCAACCACTGCGCCACCAGGGAAGCCCCCACCAGCATTTTTGAGGGTTCCATTTTCTCAACATTTTTGGCAACATTGGATATTTTGCATTTTATGAAAATTACAGCCATTCAAGTAAGTGTGAATTTTCATGTAATTTTGAATAATATTTCCATAATGACTAAAGATAAGCATCTTTTCATGTGTTGCAGACATTTGTGTGCTTTATTGTAGAATTGTCTTTTCAAATCTTTGCTCATTTAAAAAATTGAGTTATTTATATTTCATTATTGACTTGTTAAGAATTCTTACTAGATCTTTTTCATATATATGATTTGCTAGAATTTTCTAAACTCTGTGTTATCTTTATTTACTTTCTTTTTTTAACATCTTTATTGGAGTATAATTGCTTTACAATGGTGTGTTAGTTTCTGCTATATAACAAAGTGAATCAGCTATACATATACATATATTACTATATCCCCTCCCTTTTGTGTGTCCCTCCCACCCTCCCTATCCCACCCCTCTAGGTGGTCACAAAGCACCGAGTCATCTCCCTGTGCTATGTGGCTGCTTCCAACTAGCTATCTATTTTGCATTTGGTAGTGTATATATGTACATGCCACCCTCTCACTTCAACCCAGCTTACAATTCCCCTTCCCCGTGTCCTCAAGTCCATTCTCTAGTAGGTCTGCATCTTTATTCCTGTCCTGCACCTAGGTTCTTAATGACCTTTTTAAAAAAATTTTTTTAGATTCCATATATATCTGTTAGCATAAGGTATTTGTTTTTCTCTTTCTGACTTACTCCACTCTGTATGACACACTCTGTCTAGGTCAATCCACCTCACTACATATAATTCAATTTCATTTCTTTTTATGGATGAGTAATATTCCATTGTATGTATGTGCCGAATCATCTTTATTCATTCATCAGTCAGTATACACTTAGGTTGCTTCCATGTGCTGGCTATTGTAAATTGTTCTGTAATGAACATTGTGGTACATGACTCTTTCTGAATTATGGTTTTCTCAGGATATATGTCCAGTAGTCAGGTTGCTGGCTTGTATGGTAGTTCTATTTTTAGTTTTTTAGGAACCTCCATGATGTTCTCCATAGTGGCTTTATCAATTTACATTCCCACCAAGAGTGCAAGAGAGTTCCATTTACTCTACACCCTTGTCAGCATTTATTGTTTGGAGACATTATGATGATGGCCATTCTGACCTGTGTGACGTGATATCTCATTGTAGTTTTGATTTGCATTTCTCTAATGACTAGTGATGTTGAGCATCCTTTCATGTGTTTGTTGGCAATTTGTATATCTTCTTTGGAGAAATGTCTATTTAGGTGTTCTGCCCATTTTTGGATTGGGCTTTTTGTGTGATTGATATTGAGCTGCATGGCTGCTTTTATATTTTGGAGATTATTTCCTTGACATTTGCTTCATTTGCAAATATTTTCTCCCATTCTGAGAGTTGTCTTTATGTCCTGTTTAAGGTTTCCTTTGCTGTGCAAAAGGTTTTATGTTTCATTAGGTCCCATTGGTTTATGTTTGTTTTTATTTCCGTTTCTCTAGGAGATTGGTCAAAAATCATCTTGCTGTGATATCTGTCAGAAAGTGTTTTCTCTACATTTTCCTCTAAGAGTTTTAGAGTGTCTGGCCTTACATTTAGGTCTTTAATTCATTTTGAGTTTATTTTTGTGTATGGTGTTAGGGAGTGTTCTAATTTCATTCTTTTGCATGTAGCTGTCCAGTTTTCCAGCATCGCTTATTGAAAAGGCTCTCTTTTCTCTGTATATTCTTGCCTCCTTTATCAAACAAAAGGTGACCATATGTGTGTGGGTTTATATCTGGGCTTTTTATTGTGGTCCATGGATCTATATTTCTGTTTTTGTGCCAGTACCATACTGTCTTGATTACTGTAGCTTTGTAGTATAGTCTGAAGTCAGGGAGCCTGATTCCTCCAGCTCCATTTTTCTTTCTCAAGATTGCTTTGGCTATTTAAGGTCTTTTCTGTTTCATACAAACTGAATTTTTTTGTTCTAGCTCTGTAAAAATGCCATTGGTAGTTTCATAAGGATTGCATTGAATCTGTAGATTGCTTTGGGTAGTAGAGTCATTTTCACAATGTTGATTCTTCCAATCCAAGTATATGGTATATCTCTCCATCTGTTTGTATCATATTTAATTACTTTCTTCAGTGTCTTATAGTTTTCTGCATATAGTTTTTTGTCCTTAGGTAGGTTCATTCCTAGGTATTTTATTCTTTTTGTTGCAATGGTAAATAGGAGTGTTTCTTTAATTCCTCTTTCAGATTTTCGTCATTAGTATACAGGTATGCAAGAGATTTCTGTGCATTAATTTTGTATCCTGCCACTTTACCAAATTCATTGATTACCCCTAGTAGTTTTCTGGTAGCATCTTTAGGATTCTCTATGTATAGTATCATGTCATCTGCAATCAGTGACAATTTTACTTCTTTACCGATTTGGATTCCTTTTATTTCTTTTTCGTCTCTGATAGTTGTGGCTAAAACTTCTTAAAGTATGTTGAATAATAGTGGTGAGAGTGGGCAACCTTGTCTTTTTCCTGATCTTAGTGGAAATGTTTTCAGTTTATCACCATTGAAAATGATGTTGGCTGTGGGTTTGTCATATATGGCCTTTATTATGTTGAAGTAAGTTCCCTCTATGCCTACTTTCTGCAGAGTTTTCACCATAAATTGGTGTTGAATTTTGTCGAAAGGTTTTTCTGCATCTATTTAGATGATCATATGGTTTTTCTCCTTCAATTTTTTAATATGGTTTGTTACATTGATTGATTTGCATATATTGAAAAATTCTTGCATTCCTGGGATAAAACGCACTTGGTCATGTCCTATGATCCTTTTAATGTGCTGCTGGATTCTGTTTGCTAGTATTTGGTTGAGGATTTTTGCATCTATATTCATCAGTGATATTGGCCTGTAGTTTTCTTTCTATGTGACATCTTTGTCTAACTTTGGTATCAGGGTGACGGTGGCCTCATAGAATGAGTTTGGGAGTGTTCCTCCCTCTGCTGTATTTTGGAAGAGTTTGTGAAGGAAAGGTGTTAGCTCTTCTCTAAGTGTTTGATAGAATTCACCTGTGAAGTCATCTGGTCCTGGGCTTTTGTTTGTTGGAAGATTTTTAATCACACTCTCCATTTCAGTGCTTGTGATTCCTCTGTTTATATTTTCTATTTCTACCTGGCTCAGTCTCGGAAGGTTGTGCTTTTCTAAGAATTTGTCCATTTCTTTCAGGTTGTTCATTTTATTGGCATATAGTTGCTTGTGGTAATCTCTCATGATCCTTTGTATTTCTGCAGTTTCAGTTGTTACTTCTCCTTTTTCATTTCTAATTCTATTGATTTGAGTCTTTTCCCTTTTTGTTTTGATGAGCTGGCTAATTGTTTATCAATTTTATTTATCTACTTAAAGAATCAGCTTTTAGTTTTATTTATCTTTGCTATCATTTCCTTCATTTAATTTTGAGCTGATCTTTATTATTTCTTTCCTTTTGCTAACTTTGTGGGGGGTTTGTTCTTCTTCCTCTAACTGCTTTAGGTATAATGTTCCATTGTTTGAGATTTTCTTGTTTCTTGAGGTAGTATTGTATTGCTATAAACTTCCCTCTTAGAACTGATTTTTCTGCATTGCATAAGTTTTGTGTCATCGTGTTTTTATTGTCATTTGTTTCTAGGTATTTTTTGATTTCCTCTTTGATCTCTTCAGTGATCTCTTGGGTATTTAGTAGTGTATTGTTTAGCCTCCATATGTTTGTTTGTTTTTTACCGTTTTATCCTGTAATTGGTGTCTAGTCTCATAGCATTGTGGTCAGAAAAGGTACTTGATAACATTTCAATTTTCTTAAATTTACCAAGGCTTGATGTTTTTACCCAATATATGATCTATCCTGAAGAATGTTCCATGAGCACTTCAGAAGAAAGTGTATTCTGTTTCTTTTGGATGGAATGTTCCGTAAATATCAATGAAGTCCATCTTTCTTAATGTATCATTTAAAGCTTGTGTTTCCTTATTTATTTTCATTTTGGATGATCTGTCCATTCATGAAAGTGGGGTGTTAGAGTCCCCTACTATGATTGTTTTACTGTCGATTTCCCCTTTTATCGCTGTTAGCATTTGCCTTACGTATTGAGGTGTTCCTATGTTGGGTGCATAAATATTTACAATTGTTATATCTTCTTCTTGGATTGATCCCTTTTTCATTATATACTGTCCTTCTTTGTCTCTTGTAATAGTCTTTATTTTAACGTGAATTTTGTCGTATATGATAATTGCTACTCCAGCTTTCTTTTGATTTCCATTTGTATTGAATATCTTTTTCCTATCCCCTCACTTTCAGTCTGTTTGTGTCCCTAGTTCTGAAGTGGGTCTCTTGTAGACAGTATATATATGCATCTTGTTTTTGTATCCATTCAGCCAGTCTATGCCTTTTGGTGGGACTATTTAAAGCACTTACATTTAAGGTAATTGATATGTATGTTCCTATTACCGTTTTCTTAATGGTTTGGATTTGTTATTGTAGTTCTTTTCCTTCTCTTGTGTTTCCTGTCTAGAGAACTTCCTTTAGCATTTTTAGTAAAGCTCTTTTGGTAGTGTGGAAATCCCATAGCTTTTGCTTGTCTGTAAAGGTTTTAAATTCTCCATCGAATCTGAATGAGATCCTTTCTGGGTAGAGTAATCTTGGTTGTAGGTTTTTCCCTTTCATCACTTTAAGTATATCTTGCCACTCCCTTCTGGCTTGCAGAGTTTCTGCTGAAAAATCAGCTCTTAACCTTCTGGGGATTCTCTTGTATATTATTTGTTGTTTTTCCCTTGATGGTTTTAATATTTTTTCTTTGTATTTAATTTTTGACAGTTTAATTAGTATGTGTCTTGGCGTGTTTCTCCTTGGTTTTATTCTGTATGGGACTCTCTGTGCTTCCTGAGCTTGATTGAATATTTCCTTTCCCATATTAGGGAAGTTTCAACTATAATCTCTTCAAATATTTTCTCTGCCCCTTTCTTTTTCTGTTCTTCTTCTGCAACCCCTATAAGTCGAATGTTGGTGACTTAAATGTTCTCTCAGAGGTCTCTGAGAGCGTCCTCAATTCTTTTCATTCTTTTTTCTTTATCCTGTTCTGTGGTAGTTATTTCCACTATTTTATCTTCCAGGTTATCCATTCTTCTGCCTCAGTTATTCGGCTCTTGATCCCTCTAGAGAATTTTTAACTTCGTATATTGTGTTGTTCATCCTTGTTTGTTTGCTCTTTAGTTCTTCTAGGTCCTTGTTAAACGTTTCTTGTATTTTCTCCATTCTATTTCCAAGATTTTGGATCATGTTTACTATCATTCCTCTGAATTATTTTTCAGGTAGACTGCCTACTTCCTCATTTGTTTGGTCTGGTGGGTTTTTACCTTGCTCCTTCATCTGCTGCATATTTCTCTGTCTTCTCATTTTGCTTAACTTTCTGTGTTTGGGGTCTCCTTTTCACAGCCTGCAGGTTCGTGGTTCCCATTGTTTTGAGTGTGTGCCCCTAGTGCGTTAGGCTTGTTCAGTGAGTTATGTAAGCTTCCTGGTGTAAGGGACTGGTGCCTGTGTTATGGTGGATGAGGCTGGATCTTGCCTTTCTGTTGGGCAGGACTGCATCTGGTGGTGTGTTTGGGGGTGTCTCTTAACTTATTTTGATTTTAGGCAGTCTCTCTGCTAATAGGTGGGGTTGTGTTCCTGTCTTGCTAGTTGTTTGTCATGGGGTGTCCAGCACTGGAGCTTGCTAGTCATTGAGTGGAGCTGGGTCTTAGTGTTGAGATGGAGGTGTCTGGGAGAATTCTCACCGATCGATGTTATGATGGGCCAGGATGTCTCTGGTGGACGAATGTCTTGAACTTTGCTCTCCCACTTCAAAGGCTCAGGCCTGACGCCTGGCTGTAGCACCAAAAATCTGTCAGTCATACGGCCACCTGGTTATCATGTTGTGGCCTAACATCTTGGCAACATATGACTCTCTATTTACTTTCTTGATAGTGTCCTTTGACTTGCAAAAGCTTTTAATTTTGATGAAATTAACTTACCTATATTTCCTTTTATTGCTTGTGCTTTTGATGTTGTATTTAGGTATTTACTGACTTATCAAATGTTACAAGTATTTAAGTCTATGTTTGCCTCTAAGAATTCTGTGGATTTAGGTCTCACTTTAAATCTGTGATCCAATTTGAGTTAATGTTTGTAAACAGTTAGGCAGGTTTCCAAATTAATTATTTTGCCTATGGATATCCACTTGTTTCTACACCATCTGGTGAAAAAACTATTCTTTTCCATTTAATTGTCTTGACACTGCTGTTGAAAATCAATTGACCATTAATATGAGAGTTCAATTCTGAACTCTTGATTCTATTCATTTATTCTGTCTATCTATCTATCATCTATCTATCTATCATCTATCTATCTATCATCATATATATATATATATCTTATATATAAAAAATATATATATATACATCAATATACTATATCTCTGTGTGTGCATGTGCATGTATCTTTTGCCAGAACCATATTGCTTTGATTATTTTGCCTTTGTAACAATTTTTGAAATTGAGAAGTATTAGTTCTCCACCTTTTTTTTTCTTTTTTAATGATTTTTTTGGCTTCTTGGGGTCCCTGGCAATTACATGTGACTTTTCTTATCAGATTTCCATTTCTGAAAAAAAAGCTATTGGAATTTTGATAGGAACTACAAGGAATGTGTAGATCAATTTGGAAGAATTGGTGTCTTAACATGTTAACTTTTCCAATTCATGAACATGGGATATCTTTGTATCTATTTAGTTTATCATTAATTTATTTTATCAACTTTGTAGTTTCCAGTATAGAAATCTTGCACCTACTTGGTTAAATTTATTTCTAAGTATTTTATTTTATTGATTCCAATGTAAATGAAATGGTTGTCTTATTTAATTTTCGGATTGTTCATTTCTATTATAAAAATACAACTGAATTTTCCATGATGATCTTGTATCATGCAACTCTGGTGAACTTGTTTATTATTTCTAATATGATTTTGTGAATTGTTTAGAAGTTTTATACAGATCATGAAGTCAGCAGGTAGAGGCCATTTTACTTCTTCCTTTCTAATCTGGACATCTTTAATTTACTTTTCCTTGTGCCAAGAATTTCCAATACAATGGTGAATAAAAGTGGTGAGAGAAGGCATCTTGTACTCTTCCTGGTCTTGTGGGGGTATGCTTTCAGTCCTTCACCATTAATTATGATATTAGCAGTGGGCTTTTCATAGATGTCCATTGTTAGGATGAGGAAATTCCTATTTATTTCTAGCTTTTTTCTTTTTATATTCCTTTTTTTTTAAAAAATAGTAGGTCCTTGTGGTTATCTATTTCAAATATAGCAGTGTGTGCATGTCAATCCCAAACTCCCAGTCTATACCTCTCCCCACCCTTTCTCCCAGTAACCATAAATTCATTCTCTAAGTCTGTGAGTCTGTTTCTGTTTTGTAAATAAGTTCATTTGTATCATTTCTTTTAAGATTCCACATAAAAGTGATATCATATGATATTTGTCTTTCTCTGTCTGACTTACTTCACTTAGTGTGATAATCTCCAGGTACATCCATGTTTGCCGCAAATGGCATTATTTTGTTCTTTTTATGGCTGAGTAATATTCCATTGTCTATATGAACCACATCTTCTTCTTTTTTTTTTTTTTTTTTTTTTTTGCGGTACACACACCTCTCTCTGTTGTGGCCTCTCCTGTTGCAGAGCACAGGCTCCGGATGCGCAGGCTCAGCGGCCATGGCTCATGGGCCTAGCCGCTCCACGGCATGTGGGATCTTCCCAGACCGGGGCACAAACCCATGTTCCCTGCATCTGCAGGCAGATTCTCAACCACTGCACCACCAGGGAAGCCCTGAACCACATCTTCTTTATGCATTCATCTGCCAGTGAACACTTAGGTTGCTTCCATGTCTTGGCTATTGTAAATAGTGCTGCAATTAACATTGGGGTGCATGTATCCTTTCAAAGCATGTTTTTCTCCAGATATATTCCCAGGAGTGGGATTGCTGGATCATGTGGTAGCTCTATTTTTAGTTCTTTAAGGAAACTCCATACTGTTCTCCATAGTGGCTGTACCAGTTTACATTCCTACCAACAGTGTAGGAGGGGTCCCTTTTCTTCGCATTCTCTACAGCATTTATTGTTTGTTGACTTTTTGCTGATGGCCATTCTGACTGGTGTGAGGTGATACCTCATTGTAGTTTTGATTTTCATTTCTCTAATAATTAGTGATGAGCATTTTTTCATGTGCTCTTTGGCCATCTGTATGTCTTTTTTGGAGAAATTTCTATTTAGATCTGACCATTTTTTGATTGGATTATTTGGGTTTTTTTTGGATATTGAGCTGTATGAGCTGTTTGTTTATTTCGGAGATTAATCCCGTGTCAGTCTGCAAATATTCGTATGCAAATATTTTCTCCCATTCTGTGGGTTTTCTTTTCATTTTGTTTATGGTTTCCTTTGCTGTGCAAAAGCTTTTAAGTTTAATTAGGTGCCATTTGTTTTTCTTTTTTGGTTTTTATTTTCATTACTGTAGGCAGTGGATTGAAAAGGATCTTGTTGTGATTTATGTCAGAGAGTGTTCTACTTATGTTTTCTTCTAAGTGTTTTGAATTTATTTTTGTGTATGGTGTTAGGGAGTGTTCTAATTTCATTCTTTTATTTGTAGCTGTCCAGTTTTTCCAGCACCACTTATTGAATAGACTATCTTTTCTCCATTGTATATAGACGTACTTTGTGTGTGTGTGTGTGTGTGTGTGTGTGTGTGTGTGTGTGTATTGCAGTTATTTTCTTGTTGTTGAGAACTGTCAATTTTGAATAGTATAGTGTGACAACTCTGGATATGGAACCCCCCAGCTTTGTTGTCATTACTGTTTGTTGTTGCTGTTGTACCTTGTTGTTTAGTAACTTTCCTGAACTAATTCAATAAAGCCTGTATTCTTTTTCAAGTGTGGCAACTGAAATCTCTGCTTGGTTAGCTTAATAGTCAGTAAAGATTGGACAGGTATTTAATTAATTCTTTGGAATCAATAATTTTCCCAGTTTTTGCCAGGAGACTTTGTGTATGTGTGTTGGGGCACACCAATGATCAGGCAGGCAGTTGGCAATCCCAACTTTATCCTTCACTGCCTGATTGTGCGTAACCTCAAGGTTAGCCATATGTGAGTGCTTAGTGCCTTCTCAGTTCTTTCCTGAGCATACACACAGCCTTTCATATGTACACGGACTTCTTGATTCCCAAGAATTTGTTTAAACTTTTCAACACCCTTATAAACATAATCCCTATCTTTTCTTTTTAAGATTTTTGGTTAACTTGTTTGCTCCAATTGTTATCAGCACCACAGGCAGTTGTGAAATTAAACAATCACCACTGGTTGTCTTTCACAGACATTCCCAGGAAAAATTCTGCTTTCTACTGGGTGACCTCTGGGTCAGGTCAAATAAAGAAAAGCCTTGTGAGTGAGATTTTTCAGTGAATTGCCAGACAGATCCAATCATATCAACTAACTGGGAATTGTCCTTTGGAGGAGGTCCTACCCTATTCTGCCCCCTCCAGTGGCTACTAGACTGCTGGTTTTCACCATGATTGTGGAATAATGGTTTCCAAGACTACCTCAGGGCTGAGAAGAGGGGGACAGGAGTAGAGCAGGTTAAGACACCTAAAGATTCCCTATTTTTACTGAAATTTAGCTTCTTCTCTTGAATAAACACTCCCTCGATTTTTGCAAGGTTTTCGTTAATTTCCTAAACTATTGAAAATGTTGATTTTGATAGTTTTTTTTTTTGCAGATATTCTTGTTTTTCTAAGGAGAGCATTATTAGGGGTCCTTACTGTGCCATTCCTGCTGCCATCACTCCTATTTCTTGGTTTCATTTATTTATTTATGTGCAGTTGATTTACAATATTATATGTTGATTTCTAATTCAATATGTTTGCAGTCATAGAACTTACTTTTTATGATTTTGATTCTTCTAAATAGCATCTTTGGCAATATTATTTCTCTCAAAGTGTACTTTGTCTGATATTCACCTGGCACACTAGCTTTCTTATTGTTAATGTTTCATACTGTGACATTTTCCACCCTTTTACTCTCATCCTATCTGTGTCTTTATATTTAAAGGTGTTTCTATAAACTCCATATAGTTATGGTCTACTTTTATAGTGAATCTCATGATCACTTTTTAATTACAGTGTTTAATTCATTTATACTTAATGTAATCATCTGTGTTTCAGTCTGGTATTTATTTTTATTTCAGTCTGGTATTTATTTTTATTTAATCTGTCTATTCTTTTTTCTCTTTCCTTTCTTATCTTCCTTCTTTAGCATTTCCCATGTGTTTAAATAACATATTATTTTACCTTCTCTATTTACTTAATTTTATGATTTCATATTATTTTACTGGTTGTTAGAGAAATTACAATATCTATCTTGAACTTATTACAAGATACCTTCAAATAATTTTATGCCATTTTATGAAAAATGAAGTACCTTACAACAAGATAATTCCATTTAGAACTTCCTTCCCTTTGTGTCATCAGAGCCATGTATTTTGCTAATTTACTTTATTTATTTATTTTATTTTAATAAACCCCTAATAAATAGTTGCTTTTTCATTTTGAGTTAATAATCTTTTAAAAAATGTAATACAGGGGCTTCCCTGGTGGCGCAGTGGTTGAGAGACTGCCTGCCGATGCGGGGGACATGGGTTTGTGCCCCGGTCTGGGAAGATCCTACATGCCGTGGAGCAGCTGGGCCCATGAGCCATGACCATTGAGCCTGCGTGTCTGGAGCCTGTGCTCCGCAATGGGAGAGACCACAGCAGTGAGAGGCCCACGTATCATTTAAAAAAATATATATATATAATACACACCTATATAATATAGAAAATAATTAAATTTTTTTTGTTATTACTCACCTGTTAACCTTTTTCTTCTGTTTTTCATTCCTTCCTGCAGATCTGGATTTTCATCAGGTTTCATTTTCATTTAGCCTGAAGAGCTATTTTTCAGAATTTATTTTATTGTATGTCTGGTAAAGATGAATTAACTCAGCTTTCATCTGTCTAAAATATATTTAATTTACTGTCATATGTGAAGGACATTTTTGCTGAATATAGAATTCTTGATTGGCAGCTTTTTTCCCTTAGGACTTTACAAAGACATTGCTCTATTTTGTTCTGTGCTTGGTCATTTGTATCAATAAGTCAGCCAGCATTCTTGTCATTATATCCTTTTATATAATTTGTCTTTTTTCCCCACTCTGATGGCTGTTAAGAACTTTTTAATCTTTGGTTTTAAGTAGTCTAGCTGTGAAGTGCTTTAAGTGTGGGCTCCTTTTATGAATTTAGCTGAGATTCTTAGTTTTGTGGTTTGATACGATTTATCATTTTAATTTATCATTATCAATTTAAAACCTTTTTAGCTGTTTTCTCTTCAAATATTTCTTCTGCCTTATGCTCTCTCTACTTCTTTCTGGGACTCTAATTACACATACGTTATAACATCCCACAGATCCCATTTGGTTGGCTTGCTTTTGTTTCACCTTTCTTAAAATTCAATAATATTTTTCTCTGTTGTGTTCAGCCTACTGTTTGGTCCATCAAATTTATTTTTCATCTCTGATATGGTCACTTTCACTCTTAATATTCCTATTTGTTTTTATTATTTTCTTTTATATTTTATTTACAATTTCCATTTTTCTAATGAAATTCCTCCTCTGTTAATGCTTGTTGTCTACTTCTTCCACTAGATCCTTTAACATAATGTTTATTTTAGAGGTGCCTTTTGTTAATTTCAAAACCTTAGCCATATTTTGATCTGATTCTTTTAACTATTTTGGCTTTGTTTCAGTAGATTCCTCTTACTAGTGGATTTAATTGTTTTCAGGATGGGACAATGTTTTTCTCCACAGAATTGCTGGAAATCTGAGTAATGGTGTGACTCTTGTGTTCTCTTAATGCTTTACAGCTTTGCTGACAGTATTTTGGGTCAATGGGAAGTTCTCTTTTCTTTACAGTACTCTCCCTTGCGTTCAGCACTATAGGGGATCTCATTCTAGCTGATCTGCTGTCAGCTTTCAGGCAGCCAGTGCAGTGCACTCTATGAAGACCAGAGTGTACCAGCAAAGTTTATCTCAACAACCTGGCCTTGCCCCTGCCTTTAGCATACTTTTTCCTCGCTATCAGTGAAGGCCCATGGCAAAGAGTTGGTGGGTGGGTATGTTGCTACTTGTAAGACATGCTGATCTATCAGTCTGCCTGTGTTTTGCCATTAAAATTTTTAAAAACTCTTGCTGAATTCTCCTTACCAGTCTATGTCTGAATCTGTTTGCCTCCTCCTGCCTGCTAAGGATAAAAGTAGCTATGTTTTTTTTTTCTCTACTTGGAAGTACTTATCACTTTCTGAAGATTATTGAGTTTAGTTTTATTTGTATTCTTAGCTCTCTAATGAATTTCAAAGTTATGATTTCAGAGCTTACTTGCTTTTTTTCCATTTTTAAGGTAGGAATCATGGCATTTTGCAGTTTTCTAGAGTGTAAGTGTAAATCCAATATATTTTAATAAGGGATTTATTAAATTTATTTGAATTTATAAATATATTATTTATTGTTTCTCTAACTTGTGAAGTCTGTGGCATCTGTAAAAACCACATACGGTGTAAACCCAAGGATTACACTAGGCAGACCTACTCTCAAGCCCAGCCTCATATATTTTAATTTATTTCCTAGATAGTGAATAAAGTGCAGTATGTTAAGTGAATTATTCATAATCTTTACATAACTCCAAAATTATGGTTAAATGCATTAAAAGTTTTGTTAAAATTCCAACTTTCTGGGCTTCCCTGGTGGTGCAGTGGTTGAGAGTCCACCTGTTGATGCAGGGGACACGGGTTCATGCCCCGGTCCAGGAAGATCTCACATGCCGTGGAGCAGCTGGGCCCGTGAGCCATGGCCACTGAGCCTGCGCGTCTGGAGCCTGTGCTCCTGTGCGTCTGGAGCCGCAAAGTGAGAGGCCACAACAGTGAGAGGCTCACATAATGCCAAAGAAACAAACAAACAAAAATTCCAACTTTCTAAATTGATGTCAGAGCTTTGCCATTACCATGAATTTTGAATGAGATTCAGCTTATAACTACTCTCAAGAATTTAGTCACAAATGCCAGCTGTGTCCTCCAAAGTAGACTTTTGTGATGTGAGTGGAATCATATCTCTTTTCTCACTGTGAGAGGCAACAGGATGGCAGAGCTTGAATTAATCATCCTACAAAGAGAAAAAAAAATTGCAATTTTTTTCCTAAGAAGCTCCTTATAGCTAATTATCAGTGTGTCTATGAAACAAATCTGTTATTCTTTTATTTTTAATTTAACATTTGTAAATGAATAAATACCTGTCTTTTGTTTTAGTTTGCAAAACTAAATTGTTTGCAAAACTTTAGGAGAAAACTAGCAGAGATAGCATTGTCTACTGAACATACAGTGCTAATTTCTGCCTCTCTGTTTATTCACATCTTACCTGTCACTCAAGCGCACATACACACACACACACAACACACACACACATAACTCAAATGCTTACTTATTTTACATGCCAGAGTCACATATTTAAGGTATAAGAATTTATGAGAGTAGGAGCTTCAAGATGGCAGAAGAGTAAGATGTGGAGATCACCTTCCTCCCCACAAATACATCAGAAATATGTCTACATGTGGAACAACTCCTACAGAACACCTACTGAACACTGGCAGAAGACCTCAGAACTCCCAAAAGTCAAGAAACTCCCCACGTATCTGGGTAGGGAAAAAGAAAAAACAGAGACAAAAGAATAGGGATGGGACCTGCACCAGTGGGAGGGAGCTGTGAAGGAGGAAAGATTTCCACACACTAGGAAGCTCTTTCGCAGGTGGAGACTGCAGGTGGCGGACGGGGGAAGCTTTGGAGCCATGATGGAGAGTGCAGCAACAGGGGTGTGGAGGGCAAAGTGGAGAGATTCCAGCACAGAGGATTGGTGCCAACCAGCACTCACCAGCCTGAGAGTCTTGTCTGCTCACCCGTCAGGGTGGGCGGGGGCTGGGAGCTGAGGCTCGGGCTTCAGAGGTCAGATCCCAGGGAGAGGACTGGGGTTAGCTGCATGGACACAGCCTGAAGGGGGCTAGTGTGCCACAGCTAGCTGAAAGTGGGTCCTGGAAAAGGTCTGCAGCTGCCGAAGAGGCAAGAGACTTTTTCTTGCCTCTTTGTTTCCTGGTACACGAGGAGAGGGGATTAAGAGCACTGCTTAAAGGAGCTCCAGAGATGGGTGCAAGCCGTGGCTATCAGCGTGGCCCCCAGAGACGGGCATGAGACGCTAAGGCTGCTACTGCAGCAACCAAGAAGCTCCTTTAACCCCCTCCTCTCTGAGTGAAGAACACACGCCCTCAGGCAACCTACACGCAGAGGCAGGGTCATATCCAAAGCTGAACCCCAGGAGCTGTGCAAACAAAGAAGAGAAAGGGAAATTTGTCCCAGCAGCCTCAGGAGCAGCGGATTAAATCTCCACAATCAACTTGATGTACCCTGCATCTGTGGAATACCTGAATAGAAAACCAATCATCCCAAATTGAGGAGGTGGACTTTGAGAGCAACAATATATATATATTTTTTCCTTTTTCTCTTTTTGTGAGTGTGTATGCGTATGCTTCTGTGTGTGATTTTTTTCTGTATAGCTTTGCTTTCACCATTTTTCCCAGGGTTCTGTCTGTCCATTTTTGTTTTGTTTTGTTTAGTTTAGTTTGGTATAGTTTTAGCACTTGTTATCATTGGTGGATTTGTTTGGTTTTGTTGCTCTCTTCTTTCTTTTTTTATTTTATTACTAAATTTTTTTAAAATAATTATGTTTTATTTTTTATTCTAATAACTTTATTTTATTTTATTTTATCTTCTTTCTTGCTTTCTTTTTTTTTTCTCCCTTGTATTCTGACCCGTGTGAATGACAGGCTCTTGGTGTTCCAGTCATACATCAGGACTGTGCTTCTGAGGTGGGAGAGCCAAGTTCATGACACAGGTCCACAAGAAACCTCCCAGCTCCACATAATATTGAATGGCAAAAGTCTCCAAGAGATCGCCATCTCAACACCAAGACACAACCCCACTCAAGAACCAGCAAGCTACAATGCTGGACACCCTATGCCAGACAACTAGCAAGACAGGAACACAACTCTATCCATTAGCACAGAGGCTGCCTAAAAACATAATAAGGCCACAGACACTGCAAAACACACAACCAGACATAGACCTGCCTATGAGAAAGACAAGATCCAGCCTCACCCACCAGAACACAGGCGCGAGTCCCCTCCACCAGGAAGCCTACACAACCCACTGAACCATGCTTAGCCACTGCAGACAGACACCAAAAACAGTGGGAACTACGCACCTGCAGCCCACAAAAAGGAGACCACAAACACAGTAAGTTAAGCAAAATGAAAAGACAGAGAAACACACAGCAGATGAAGGACCAAGGCAAAAACCCATCAGACCTAAAAAAAGAGGAAATAGGAAGACTACCTGAAAAAGAATTCAGAATAATTATAGTAAAGATGATCTTAAATCTTGGAAATAGAATGGAGAAAATACAAGAAACGTTTAACAAGGAGCTAGAAGAACTAAAGAGCAAACAAACAGTGATGAACAACAAAATAAATGAAATGAAAAATTCTCTAGAAGGGATCAGTAGCAGAATAACTGAGGCACAAGAGCGGATAATGGACCTGGAAGACAAAATAGTGGAAATAACTACTACAGAACAGAATAAAGAAAAAAGAATGAAAAGAATTGAGGACAGTCTCAGAGACTTCTGGAACAACATTAAATGCAGCAACATCCGAAATATAAGGGTCCCAGAAGAAGAAGAGAAAAAGAAAAGAACTGAGAAAATATTTGAAAAGATTATAGTTGAAAACTTCCCTAATATGGGAAAGGAAATAGTTAGTCAAGTCCAGGAAACACAGAGAGTCCCATAGAAGATAAATCCAAGGAGAAACACGCCAGGACACATATTAATCAAACTATCAAAAATTAAATACAAAGAACATATATTAAAAGCAGCAAGGGAAAAACAGCAAATAACACACAAGGGAATCCCCATAAGGTTAACAGCTGATCTTTCATCAGAAACTCTGCAAGTCAGAAGGGAGTGGCAGGACATATTTAAAGTGATGAAGGAGAAAAACCTACAACCAAGATTACTCTACCCAGCAAGGATCTCATTCAGATTCCACGGAGAAATTAAAACCTTTACAGAAAAGCAAAAGCTAAGAGACTTCAGCACCACCAAACCAGCTTTGCAACAAATGCTAAAGGAACTTCTCTATGCAGGAAGTACAAGAGAAGGACAAGACCTACAATAACAAACCCAAAACAATTAAGAAAATGGTGATAGGAACATACATAACGATAATTACCTTAAATGTAAATGGATTAAATGCTCCAACCGAAAGATGTAGCCTGGCTTAATGGATACAAAAACAAGATCCATATATATGCTGTCTACAAGAGAACCACTTCAGACCTAGGGACACATGCAGACTGAAAGGGAGGGCATGGAAAATGATATTCCATGCAAATTGAAATCAGAAGAAAGCTGGAGTAGAAATTCTCATATCAGATAAAATAGACTTTGAAACCAAGACTATTACAAGAGACAAAGAAGGACATTACATAATGATCAAGGGATCGATCCAAGAAGATATAACAATTGTAAATATTTATACACCCAACATAGGAGCACCTTAAAACATAAGGCAAATACTAATAGCCATAAAAGGGGAAATCAACAGTAACACAATCATAGTAGGGGACTTTAACACCCCACTTTCACCAATGGACAGATAATCCAATCAATGGACAGATCATCCAAAATGAAAATAAATAAGAAAACACAAGCTTTAAATGATACATTAAACAAGATGGACCTAATTGATATTTATAGGACATTCCATCCGAAAACAACAGAATACACATTCTTCTCAGGTGCTCATGGAACATTCTCCAGGATAGATCATATCTTGTTTAACAAATCAAGCCTTGGTAAATTTAAGAAAATTGAAATCATATCAAGTATCTTTTCTGACCACAACGCTATGAGACTAGATATCAATTACAGGAAAAACTCTGTAAAAAATACAAACACATGGAGGCTAAACAACACACTACTTAATAACCAAGAGATCGGTGAAGAAATCAGAGAGGAAATCAAAAAATACCTAGGAACAAATGACAATGAAAGCAAGATGACCCAAATCCTATGGGATGCAGCAAAAGCAGTTCTAAGAGGGAAGTTTATAGCAATACAATCCTACCTTAAGAAACAAGAAACATCTCAAATAAACAACCTCACCTTACATCTAAAGCAATTAGAGAAAGAAGAACAAAAATCCCCAAAGTTAGCAGGAGGAAATAAATCATATAGATCAGATCAGAAATAAATGAAAAAGAAATGAAGGAAACGATAGCAAAGATCAATAAAACTAAAAGCTGGTTCATTGAGAAGATAAACAAAATTGATAAACCATTAGCCAGACTCATCATGAAAAAAAGGGAAAACACTCAAATCAATAGAATTAGAAATGAAATAGGAGAAGTAACAACTGATACTGGAGAAATAAAAAGGATCATGAGAGATTACTACAAGCAACTATATACCAGTAAACCGGACAACCTGGAAGAAATAGACAAATTCTTAGAAATGCACAACGTTCCAAGACTGAATCAGGAAGAAATAGAAAATATGAACAGACCAATCACAAGCACTGAAATTGAAACTGTGATAAAAATCTTCCAACAAACAAAAGCCCAGGACCAGATGGCTTCACAGGCGAATTCTATGAAACATTTAGAGAAGAGCTAACACCTATCCTTCTCAATCTCTTCCAAAATATAGCAGAGGGAGGAACACTCTGAAACTCATTTAACGAGGCCACCATCACACTGATACCAAAACCATACAAAGATGTCACAAAGAAAAGCTACAGGCCAATATCGCTGATGAACGTAGATGCAAAATCCTCAACAAAATACTAGCAAACAGAATCCAACAGCACACTAAAAGGATCATACACCATGACCAAGTGAGGTTTATCCCAGGAATGCAAGGATTCTACAGTGTACACAAATCAATCAATGTGATACCCCATATTAAAAAATTGAAGGAGAAAATGATATGCTCATCTCAATAGATGCAGGGAAAGCTTTTGACAAAATTCCACACCCATTTATGAAAAAAACCTTCCATAAAGTAGGCATAGAAGGAACTTTCCTCAACATAATAAAGGCCATATATGACAAACTCACAGCCAACATCGTTCTCAATGGTGAAAAACTGAAACCATAAGTGACACTCTAGACTCCAGTACAGCTGCCTTAGAGACATCTGTGACTGTCCCAAAGGAGACTGAGCATGAGTGTACTGCTGGACCATCAGAGACAAATTGCAGAAAAGGCATACACATGCTCAAAGTATTAATAAATTACCATCAGCAGGATTTGTTGACCATTTGAGTCCCTGTCAACTCTTAGAAGTTCAGTCGTGTTAAACATGTTGGATTGATTAGCACTGCTTCTACTCAACACGCCATCCTTTTTTTCTTAAACTTAATAATGGACTGTTCACCCTCTTGTCTAGGTAACAAGGTAATTTTCAAGGATTATATTATATTACAGGTTGCTTGTTTGTACATAGTCAGAATGTGTTTCTTCAAATGTCAGAAGAAGGTTAGTAGAGATGTTTGTCATGGTGCAAGAAATTTCATCAAGTGAAACTAAGCAAGCCAGATTTCTTAAAAGTTGGAAGCTACACAGTTAATTCAGTTAATTCAGGTCATCAAAGGTTGTACAAAAGTGATGAAAATAATAAACTGTTATATTAAAACGTCCATTCACATTTTTTTTCTGATTCAAGTGGTTTGTACATCAACTTTTTATTCTGAATAAACTTTTAATGTATCTTTGTGCAGTGGCAATATCACAGCTCATGAAGTTTATCTGAGGCACAATTATTGCTGATTGAAATGTTTAGAGTAATGATTTTTCCCACATAATGTTAATTATTTCTATAATATAATTATGCATTTTGGTTTAGAAATTTTAATGAATATTTGAAGGAGAGATGTGATTTGGAAGTTCATTAGCTATGTGGTTTTCAAGGCCTGTTCAGAGGAGGTAGAGACTGAACATATAGTTGAAAGAACACTAGTCTTGGAGAAAGGTCATGTGGACTCTATCACCTGGGATTTGTTTTTCCTAGGCTTCCTCCACTAAATCTTTCTAGGATGCCATTTTCTCATCTGACAGATGGAGAAAATAATACCTAGCCTATATTTTTCATGGACTTAGATTTTCAGAGACAGTTATAATTTCAAATATTCTAACACTTTGACAGGACATTCGTCTTAATTTCTGGCTCACAAAGCCCAGTTACATCAAGTGTTGTTGCATAACTAAGGTCATAGGGAACTAGAAGCTACAATTCAACCTGGCTTTTATGTCTTTCATTTTATGTGCAGTTATTATACTCTTTGTCTTTATGGCTTTTAGGCTCAAGATAAAAGCTCCTGAAGCATGAGAGTTGAAAAAGCAGTCATTCACATCTCCTAGTAACCTTCATTTTGTCATTCCTTTTGCAGTTTTCCTGAGAAATATGACAGTTTTCAACTCTCACAGAGACCGAAAGGATGTTTGAGGTAATCACAGTCTTATAAATTTTTGAGTTTGAAAGATCAGTCCTTTGCTTTCAGGTGAGAGAAAAGAAGTCCTGACACAATTCATTTATAACAGTCCATCCTGTGTCCTTTGTGGAAAAAGAAGAATCAGTAGAAGAAAATGGAGTGGAGAATTATTGGCAGAGATTGCCAAGGGATAGGAAAAGTGGCCAGCTGGTCAGTGTTAGGGTTTGCACAGGTACACTAGAGAAAAACAGAAAAGTTGTATCTCCCATGGATATACAGAATCTGGAAACAGGAAGCGAACAAAGGAAATGGGGTTCACATGAAGTATTAAGGGGAACTAGGTAAAGGCCTGTTTGGAAAGGCAATGATACAACTACAAGCTACTAATTTAAGAAAGAAAAATCCCATTGAAATATATAACACAACAGGCTTTAATCTCTAGGAAAGCATTTCTGAAACATAACTGGACATCAAAACAATTCTTATCCCAACAAAGCTTCCTCAGTTTCAGTGGCTGCAAAACTTCGTAGGCTTCAATAGCTGCAGTGTAGCAATAGCTATGTTAGAATGAGGTGAAGCAGGACAATTAAAAGTAAGGAATGAGTAGAGTCAAGTGGGGGCTGAAAGAAATATATTGTGTCATTGAGGACTACTCTTAAAAAATTAGGACTAACTATAAATGCAGGGAAATTACGCTGGTGATGTACAGAGGTAAGTAGAAGTTTCTCATCTGCAAAAAGCGTCCTTCTGACTAGGAAAAGTTCTTTGTGGTGGTAACATTACCAAATGGTATTTTTATATATGCCAGTGTACCTATGGCAATGAAGATGTGGTAGTTCATCAATTACTTGATTATGATTTTCTTTTATTTCTTATCAGCTGGGTGATCATTTATTTATTCAACACATATTTATTGAGTCATATATTTGATATAATATAAAAATACAGATGAATATGACACAGTCACTTGCCATTGAACTTTTCATCCATATACACATAATTTTATGTACACATATAAAATTGAAGTTCACTTATGAGACATTTTATCTTTGAAAACAGATAAAGAAAAAACCAAGATGACTAAGTTAAAAATAATCAGGAAGTTGTCTTTGACACTTTTGTCAGATAGTTATCTTGGAAACTCTGTATTTCAAAAAGTCATATTACTTTTTCTATCTCTGTGGAAGATAGAGAGAGTGCTTTATATGCTTTTCCATAAAAATTCAAAGTTTACTCTGGCTATGTTTTGTTGTATGAATCTCTTAGGTACAAATACTTTGCTCTTTGTAATAATGGTTGTTTACCTTGCTGTAAGCAAGATCTGCTTGAATGTTTTTTCATTGATTTTGTTTTTCTACACACCTTCCATTTGTAATGAATCATAATGCTTATGTTGTACCATAATGGACAGCATTGGCAATCTGATTTATATACACTAGACTATTTCTATTGACAAAACAAATAGGACAATAGAACCGGAATGCTAGAAGGAAATTCGAAATGTTATCAATTTACTTGAATTACAGTCCATACCTATTCAAAAAATGGATAAATCTCTAACCATTTTAAGATTATTCAATAAAAAATTTCCTACAATTCCCTTTTGTTATATTTGCCTAACATTTGTTGCTGACTTCATCAATTATATAACTAAGTAAAACACGCAACCCCAAATGTTTTTCTCTCATATTGTAATGGTATGTGTTTAAGTAAATGGGATAAAGTAGAGTGCTAACAGGCAGCATTTCCACATTGTTGAAGATGACTTTAGAGTTTGCAACTGTAAAGAGATTCAACCTTCTCCCTGAACAAGCTGGGGTCAATGTACTTTTTACTTAATAACCATCAGTTAGCATCAAGAGATCATGCTGAAACAACAGCAACTCAGTAAGATTCTTCTGCCAAGCCACTATGGCAGAGTCATCATAATCACATTTATCTAGTGCAGGATAAAGAACACCAAGATCAAACCACAAAGCAAAAAGTGTAATCAGGAACTGGACCAAAATACCAGGTTATTGAAAAGAAAAGTTAGAAATCAAGGTATAGTAAGCAGGAAGTAAGGATATTAGATGCACATTCCCAAATTGAAGTTAAGACAGGTAAGAATCTTAAGCTCGGAGGAAAAAGAATTAGAGAAGCAGATTGTCAACAGAAAATGAGGTCTGAAAATGTGCAGGTAGTGGTGGTTTTGATGAAGGCAGCGTTATTTCCTCTATCTTGACCTTGCATTTCAGATTAACCTCAGTGTACTCCTCAACATACTAGCCATCTTCCCTTCAGAATTCAGGTAGAGTCCAAAGTGGCAAAACCTCCTGCTTGCCTGATCAAAGAATTGGCAAGCTAAACCATGTGACACATATACGTTTGCAATCACCTAATTTGGTGAAATATAAAGTTTAGTATGATTTGGCACTGGTATCTAGACATAACCAAGTCTATTTCTATGCTATGTCAAACAGAAGGAGAATAATTATTTGAAGTGAATTAATTCCTGGGAGTTCTTCTAACTATCCGTATTTTGGGGATTATGTAATCTAGGTACCTGAATTGTATCCTGAGGCCTATAATCAGTAAATCAAATACAATTTAGCATATAAGAGTACTGAGAGGGCTTCCCTGGTGGCGCAGTGTTTGAGAGTCCGCTTGCTGATGCAGAGGACACGGGTTCGTGCCCCAGTCCAGGAAGATCCCACATGCCGTGGAGAGGCTAGGCCCGTGAGCCATGGCCGCTGAGCCTGTGCGTCCGGAGCCTGTGCTCCGCAACGGGAGAGGCCACAGCATACCGCCGCGTACTGCCGCGTACTGCCATAAAAAAAAAAAAATAGAGTACTGAGAATTGAAAATGTTTCTATCAGTATTCAGAGAGGTGATACTTAGGCCCTTTCTAAGTTGATATCAGAAATGTTAAAAAGGAAAATTCAGTCAATCAGTTCATTAAAGATTCACACCCAAAGGTTACATGTTGACACTTGAACCTTAAAGATACATAATCTTTTTGCTAAATATTGACTTTTGTCTTTAAAAAGGAATTTAACTTCCAAAGAAAGATTAAGATATTCAGGGGCTTATTATTTCTAAAAATTTTAAATAAATGTGTTTTTATCACAAGAATGTCAGTATATACATAAATAAATGGTGATGTGTTTTCCTTCTATTGAGGGTTAAACCAGTATTTTATTAATATAACTTTTGGGGTTAATAGATACACACGAATCTTATTTGGTAAAAGTTGAGGCAAAGGTATATGAGTTTTGAATGACTTAATGTCACCTTAATCTGTCATTTTTTGACTCTTAATCTTCTTATTTATTCATCTGAAAATTTTTTGTCTACTGAGGCAGTTTAGTATACTATAAAAATAAAACTGAGCCAGGTGGTCTGTGTTCTGTTTTTATATTCCCCCACCTATTAGCATTGTGACTCTGGATAAGTCAGAGCTTCAGTTTACTCATTTATTAAATTGGAATAATAATTAAAAAGTGTCAATTTGTGTGTCAAATGGAGATGATAATAATAATAGAAAGTTTTTTTTTTCAAATTTTAAGTGATAGTATTGTTGCTATTTTATTCTTAGGAGTTTAAAGTGAAGATTTTCCTTCTTTTACTAATGTGTTGGTAATATGGCAATTATTGACTGAGAGAGGAGAATTAATTACTAGAGACTAGTGTATCATGTCAGTTTCTATACAATACATATAATTGCATAGACAAGTAAGTAATGTAATATTGCAAAGTATTTGCTGGACTACCTAGATACTAGATGAAAATACAACTTAAGTGGGTCTATAACTGGTTGAATTCTAGATCTAAAGAAAGCCAATTAAAGAATTGGTATTAACTTGGAGAAAGAGGTTTCTTTTAAGATAACTCTATTATTGGTTCTGTCCCATGCAGTTTTTATTAATGATTTGGATGGGGATATTCATGATATGATAATAAAATACGTGGACAGATAACTCACATTCAGGATCTCTAGAGGTCATGAGCATCTAGAAAAACTGGCTGAAACTATAAAAATGAAATTTGGAAAAGATCTTCAATTTGTTTCTCAGTCATAGCTGTTTAAGTATAGGATGAGTATGACATAGCTAAAGCGTAGCTGGCATGAAAAGGTTTGGGTGTTTGAACTGACTATAGATACTGAGTAATGAGGTAGGTTAGGAGAGCTAATATGAAGAACCTAAGAACATCAGAGTTCCTTGAAGTCTAGGAACACTTAGGGGAATAGTGTAGTAGGGTTACCTTTCCACTGCATAATGTTACAAATGGATGAAGACTAACTCTACTTCTTTCTGCTATCTTTTCTCTCTCCCGGTATTTCTACACTGGGGTTGACAGAAAGACTGGCATAAGACTCAGGAGAAGTTTGAGGGAGCCACACCAAGCTTAATGAATGTCAGAAAATATGGTCATTTTTATTATGTGAGAAGTATATAACATATATTAATAAAATTTGTGTTCCTTGATTGGAACATTAAATCTCATCAGATATGGGATTTTATTATGTAAGCAACTGATGTCTGCTAAAAAACAAAAACAAGTATCAGGCTCATGTAATTCTGAGAAAAAAGATTCTATTGCATCCTCCTCATCTTAAAAGAGGCATTAGTTATTGTTGATTTTACCTTGTCTTCTGTATTAGTCAGGGTTCTCCAGAGAAAACAGAGCCATAAAACATATGGTTTATTTTAAAGAATTGTAGTGGTACAAGTTCAAAATCCACAGGGTAGGTTGGCAGGCTGGAGACACAGGGAAGAGTTGTAATGAGTCCCAAAGCAGAATTCTGCTGGCAGAATTCCTTCCTGAGTGAATTACAATTGAGATGAATGCTAAGAACTATATAGTGCTTTGGAATCATATGACGAAAACACACAGTCTGAATGGTTCAAAAATGACATTTGAGCTATGGTGGATGATTAGAAGTCAACTAGGTAAAAGGAGAACTAACATGTGTTACCACCTGTATTGGGAGGGAGTGTGGTGAATATGAAGGTCTGAGAGAAGTCCAGTGTTGTTAGGAAAGAAAGAATAACAGAGAACATGATTCAGATAAGAATGTAGATTAGGGATGGGTCATGGGAAGTCTTGATAAGCACTTTAAGGAATTTTGCCTTTACCATAAGTGTTCAGGTAAACACTAAAGATTTTTAAGCAAGGGAAATGCATCATTAGATTTTTTTTCAAACACCTCATTCTGAGTAGGCTGGAGGGAGAGAAGAATGGATGAGGATTAGACCAGTTAATAAGTTATTACTTTTCCGGGCAAGAGAAGATGGAACCACAGACTACAGAGGTAGTGGAAAAGACAGAAATAAGTAGATGTATTGTAGAGATATTTAAGTGGACTCAACGATGGACTTGATATATGGGGTGAGGGAGAGAGAGAGTGCTAAACTGAATGGATAGTGATATCATTTGGGGGTATAACAGACACATGAATAGGACTAGGTTGAGGAGAATAAAAGGGAGTATATCATGAATTTGTTTTTATTTTTGAGGTGCCATTGAGACATCTAAACAAGCTATAAACTATATAGCTAGATATACTGGCTTTGGGTACAGAGAAGATATTTGTTCTAGAGAAAAAATTTTGAGGAATAATAATTTTTTCCATAGGTAGAAAAATTTCAACAGTTTTTCTCTCTTTATTTTTTAATTTAATTTTATTTATTTTTTTGGTCTCAGGGAGGTTATATTTGAATAGGTAGACAACCAGGCAATAAATAGGTACATCCTATAATATCAGAGAGTGATAGTGCAGTAAAAAATAAAACCAGTATATACATTCTAAAATATTTTTATTGAAATATAGTTGATTTACAATGCTGTATTATTTTCATGTGTACAGCAAAGTAATTCATATATATATTATATATTATATGTAATATATACTTTTTTAGATTCTTTTCCATTATAGGTTATTACAAGATAATAAGTATAGTCCCCTGTGTTATACATAGGTCCTTGTTGGTTGTATATTTTATATAGTAGTGTGTATATTTTAATCCTAAAGTCCTAATTTATCCCTACCCCCTTTCCCCTTTGGTAACCAAAAAGTTTCTTTTCTATGTCTGTGAGTCTACTTCTTTTGTAAATAAGTTCATTTGTATCATTTTTTTAGATTCCACATATAAACAGTATCATATGACATTTGTCTTTTTCTGTCTGACTTATTTCATTTAGTATGATATTCTCTAGATCCATCTATGTTGCTGCAAATGACATTATTTCATTCCTTTTTTGTGGCTAAGATTCCAATGTGTATATATACCACATCTTCTTTATCCATTCATCTGTCGATGGACACTTAGGTTGCTTCCATGTCTTGGCTATTTTAAATAGTGCAGCTATGAACATTGAGGTGCATGTATTTCTTGAATTAGAGTTTTCTCTGGATATATGCCCAGTAGTGGGATTGCTGGGTCATATGGTAGCTCTATTTTTAGTTTTTAAGGAACCTCCATACTGTTCTCCATTGTGGCTGCACTAAATTACATTCCCAACAACATTGGAGGGGGGTTCCTTTTCCTCCACACCCACTCCAGGATTTATTATTTGTAGACTTTTTAATGATGGCCATTCTGACTGGTGTGAGATGATACCTCATTGTAGTTTTGATTTGCATTTCTCTAATAATTAATGATGTTGAGCATCTTTTCATGTGCCTTTTGGCCATCTGTATGTCTTCTTTGGAGAAATGTCTATTTAGATCTTCTGCCCATTTTTCGATTGGGTTGTTTGTTTGTTTTTTGATATTGAGCTGTATGAGCTGTTTGTGTACTTGAGGGATCAATCCCTTGTCTCTTGCCTCATTTGCAAATATTTTCTCCCATTCTATTGGTTGTCTTTTCATTTTCTTTATGGTTTCCTTTGCTGTGCAAAAGCTTATAAGTTTCATTAGGTCCCATTTGTGGTTTTTTGGTTTGTTTTTATTTCCATCACTCTAGGAGACAAATCCAAACAAATTGTTGTGATTTATGTCAAAGAATTTTCTGTGTATGTTTTCCTCTAAGAATTTTGTAGTATCCAGTCTTACATGTAAGTCTTTAATCCATTTGGAGTTTATTTTTGTATATGGTATTAGAGAATGTTCTAATTTCATTCTTTTACATGTAGCTGTCCTGTTTTCCCAGCACCACTTGTTGAAGAGACTGTCTTTTCTCCATTGTATATTCTTTCCTCCTTTGTTGTAGACTCATTGACCATAAGTGCATGGGTTTACTTCTGGGCTTTCTATCCTGTTCCATTGATCTATATGTCTGTTTCTGTGCCAGTACCATACTGTTTTGATTACTGTAGCTTTGTAGTATAGTCAAGTCAGGGAGCATGATTCCTCCAGCTCTGTTCTTCTTTCTCAAGATTGCTTTGGCTATTCGGGGTCTTTTGTGTTTCCATACAAATTTAAAAAATTTTAATTGACAATACTACCTAAGGCAATCTATAGTTTCAATGCAATCTCTATCAAATTACCAATGGCATTTTTCACAGAGAAAATACATAATGATAAATAACTATAATGACCTTAGTAAACATTTTAAAGAAATTTACGTTTTATTCACCACAAAATCATATACTTTTGAACAGAGAGTTAGTACACAGAAATGGCTTACATATTTATTCAGCTACTAACACTCCTTGGTGCATGGGGTCTCAGGACCACAGTGGGAAACCACTGAATAAAAATATGTTCCTCAGAGCTTAAAGTTCAAATACATGTCATGAACAAATGAGGAGGCAGGGCCACATGAACTCTGGGTTTTGGGGAAGAGGCCAAAACAAAGGCCATGGGTGAAGTCTCTCCTGAAGAAGAGTGCAACATGTAGGCCTCTAAATGTTATCCTCACTTTCTTCTGCTTGTGCTGGGAAATCTTGTCACACCCCCTCCTCTCCTAGCTGATTAAAATGTGTGGACATGATTATAGTCTGATGGACAACCTAACCTTCTAGATCCTTTCACTCAATAATCTCAACTTTTCATTAGTTATCTATTTTAGCAGGAGTGGTTTGGGGAAGTCCTGGCAGACTTGACATGGGGAGATCGAATGAGGAAACCAGTCATGTCACGTCATATATTCCATTTACAATTCTTGGTCTTCTAAGGCATTTGTAAGCTCTTTATAAAACTGTATACTCTTTCCATCTCCTTCATTCACTCAACCACTGCCATTGAGTCTACAGAATACAATTCAGGATGACAGACATTTTGGTTAGCCAGTTAGAGCTGGATCTGGAATAGATACAATGTATATGTGTTTGAAATACTTTTGTTCACTGATCAGGCCAAAATTAAGCATGTGTAAGACACTTTTGTGGATTCTGGGAATATAGGCATTGTCTTTGGGCACAAGGAGTCTAGAAAGAGAGATGAATATGTCAAGAAAATAATTGTATGCCTCAGTCACCTCATTAAAAATATATTTATTGAACACCTACTATATGCCAGGCACCATCTTATTCCACAAGGACATAGGTATAGTGATAAGTAAGACAGGCATGGTTCTCATCCTTATAGAGCTTGGAATATAGCACGCTATCCTAGAAACCTCTTGTGTACTGAGGAGAGTTCTAGAATTAAAGAGCTGTACATATAACAACAGCTAAGCAGTAAATGGCTTTCCTGTTTATTGCCTATGTGTGTGTAACATCTTCCTTACCACTAAAAATATAAATTTGTTGACACATGCATCAATCCATTCCTCTTTCCTGGTAAGGAGGATCTCTAAAACTACCTCACCATGTAGTGCAGCCTGTTTTTGTTTGTTTGTTTGTTTTTTGTGGTACGCGGGCCTCTCACCGCTGCAGCCTCTCCCACTGTGGAGCATAGGCTCCGGACGCGCAGGGTCAGCGGCTATGGGTCACGGCCCAGCCGCTCCGCGGCATGTGGGATCCTCCCGGACCGGGGCACGAACCCGTGTCCCACGCATCGGCAGGCGGACCCTCAACCACTGTGCCACCTGGGAAGCCCCACCCTCTTTTTTTGGAGAAAAAATAGACTCTGTTGCTATCAATGCCTATTGGCAAGGAATAGAAAGTAGAAGTAAGGAAATAACTGTGCTCCTTAGGCTGTTATCACCTAATCCTGAGTTTTTATAGGTAATGGTTGATGTGCTTAAGAGAATAGGTAAGAACTGTCAGTAGAAGGAGGCTATATACTATCTCCCAAACTAAAAGTGTGAATATTATTAGTAGGTAAGTGATTTAGCTCCTCTGGGCTTTCAACTCTATTTAGAGTATGATTATTTGGTGCAAAGCAAAACATAATGATTGAAACAGTAAGGTGGGGTTTCTTAAACAATCTACTGATGTATGTTTGAGTTCTTAACTTTGGAATCAGAAGCATTCTAGATGAGATGCATAATACTGAGGGCAAAAAGACAGGGTTAGTAAACCTATGGTACTAGTTAAAATGGCACTTTGTAAAGGTTAAATCATGGTTGAACTGCTCATGCCTTATTAATTTGGTGATGTTCTAGACCTATTTGAGGTCCAGTGAAAGCCAGAGCTTTGAGACTGGGACAGCTCAAAACCATTGTGACGTGAATTGATAGATGCTATGAATCAGTCTTTAATTTTACTCTCAAGGCTCATCATAGTGGCAGGCCTCTCTGATATGGCATGATTTGAATTCAGGTCACCACCAAAAGGCCTCCCAAATACTTTTGACATCCCCAAATCCTGAAAGGTCAACTTTAGGTGAACTAGCACAATGGGATGTTTTGCTCCTCATTATTAGATGGGAACAAAACCTAGGGGAATGGGAATTTAAATGGGCTGGAATGGAGGAAAGAGAAAAATTTTGAGTGGGAAGCAACGTCAAGAGGGATAAAGCAGTTTACAGGGCTATAGTGGGGGGATCTTTGAACAGCATTGTCAAATCATAGAGTGCTAATTGGGAGTGGCTAAAAGGCATCATGAAACGACTTGGTAATGAGAAGGACGGCAACTAGGAACTAGGGTAAAATTTCAGAAATTGTCATATTAAAGTCAAACATCTATGGTTTTGCAGTAGGTACATGATTCAAATTTGTTTTTCTCTGTGTGTTTGAAGGGTTACATTCTTTCCAAGTGGTATCAAGTATATATAATTTTACCAAAAGTAAGTACACAGCATCTTCTCTCTCTTGACCTTAGGATCTCAGAAAACAAATTTTGTGATAATTGCTGTTTCTCAGGATAGAGGGTAAACATATATCTTGCCAAACACACCCTTGAAAAGATCTTTTAAGGACATTTGTTAGGCAGCCCTGAAGCAATCTTTTCTCCTTAAACTCGGGGACAGAACTGAGGTCATCAAATATTTTATTCTCAGTGTCGTTTGGGCATCATGCCTGACCTTCTATTGTAATAATATAAGGACATAGAAAATAATCACCATTTTAAGCCATGGAATACATGAGTTTATCCCTATAATACTTCTATTTCATTGCTTTGTCTGGTAAATATCATACTTTAGATCTGGTGACATTTTCTTTGCATGTTGCTTCTCCAGAATATATAGTGCATTTTTAAAGAATGCCTGGATTGAAAATTCTTTCATTGATAAGCTATAGTAAGCAGTGTATTACAGGGTACAATTCTATAGTGTGCCCATTGTGGTGAATGTAATAAAGAAGGATTTTGTAAAGCTATTGATATCTAATTATGCTTCATCAGAGCCTACAAAGTGTCCACACAGCTCTGGCACTTATCCTGAAAAGCCAGCTAAACAGTTACAAATGCCAAGAAAATTAAAGCCTTCTGTCTTAGGAACACACACCTGGAGGCCATATGTTGGAAAAATTGGTCTGAGCTTTGTTTATTATAATCAATTACTTTGTAACACTTAAACATGGGATTTAGGAAGGATTCTGAAGCAACTAAGCCAAGCATTTCTCATAAAATTAATTGATAAATATCTTTATGGATTTTTTAAGGAAAAGACAAATTTTACGTAAGGGTTTACAAAGCTAGTATTGACAACAGCGTTCCTCTCTCTCTCACTCTCTCTTTCTTCCCCTGTGGGTATCAGAAAGTTTTTATTTTTTTCCAACATTACTGATACTTTTTTTACCCTCAACAATTTTTAAATGTACATTACAGTATTGCTAACTATATGCACATTGTTGTACAGCAGATCTCTAGAACATTTTTTTCTTGCATGACTGAAACCCACTGAACAATAGCTCTCCATTTTCACCTCCCCCCAGCCCCTGGCAACCACCAACCTACTTCCTGTTTCTATGAGTTTGATTATTTTAGATATCTCATATAAGTGGTATTGTGAAGTATTTGTCTTTTGTATTTGTCTTTTTTCACTTAGAATAATGTCTTCAAGGTTCATCCATATTGTAGCATAAGACAGGATTTTCTTCTTTTTTAAGGCTAAATAACATTCCATTGTCTGTATATTCCACATTTCGTTTATTCAATCATCCATTGATGGACATTTATATTGTTTCCACATCTTGCTATTATGAATAATGCTGCAAATGATCATGGGTGTGCAAAAAAATACTATTCAAGATCCTGATTTCAATTCCTTTGGGTATATACCTAGAAGTGGTCTTGCTAGGTCAAATGGTAGTTCTATTTTTAATTTTTTGAAGAAACTCCATACTGTTTTCTGTAGAGGCTGCACTATTTTGCAATCCCACTAACAGTATGCAAGTGTTCCTGTTATTCCATATCCTTCCCAACAATTGTTATTTCCTGTTTTCTTTTTTTTTTTTTTTTTTGAAAGTGGTCATCCTAATGGGTTTGGGGTAATATTTCACTGTGGTTTTGGTTTGCATTTCCCTGATGAGTAGTGATGTTGATCTTTTTTTCACATGATTTTGGTCATTTGTATATCTTTGAAGAAATGTTGTTCAAGTCCTTTGTCCATTTTTTAATTGGATTATTTATTTGTTTGTTTGTTGTTGTTATTGAGCTGTAGGAATTCTTATATATTCTGGATATTAACCCTCATCTGATATATGTTTCATAAACATTTTTTTTCCTTTCTACATGTTGCTTTTCCACTCTGTTTATTGTTTCTTTGCTGTGCAGAAGTTTTAAAGTTTGACATAATCTTATTTTTCTATTTTTGATTTTGTTACCTGTGTTTATGGTGTCATATCCAAGAAATCATTGCCAAGGCCAATTTTATGAAGCTTTTCCCCTATGTTTTCTTCTAGGAGCTTTATAATTTCAGGTCTTATGCTTCAGTCTAATCCATTTTGAGTTTATTTTTTGTGTGGTGTAAAATAAGGGTCCATCTTCATTCTTTGGCATAGAAATATCCAGTTTTCCGAACATCATTTGTCGGAGAGACAATCCTTTCCTCACTGTATATATAGACTTAGCACCCTTGTCAAAGATCATTTGACCATATGCATGAGGGCTTATTTCTGAGCTCTCTATTCTGTTCCATCAATATATATATATATCTGCCTTTTTGCCAGTACCATTCTTTTTTTTCCCTCCCATTTTTATTAAGATATAATTGACATACAGTACTGTATAAGTTGTACAGCATAATGATTTAACTTAAATATATCTTGAAATGATTACCACAAAAATGTAGTTAACATCCATCATCTCATATAGATACAAAAAGAAGAAAAAGAAAAAAAATCCTTGTTATTAGAACTTAGTATTTTCTTTCTCAACAACATACATGCGTATTATACAGCCGTGTTATCTATAGTCATCATGTTGTACATTACATCCCTAGTACTTATTTACCTTATAACTGGAAGCTTGTACCTTTTGATTACCTTCATCCAATTCCCCTTCACCCCATCCCACATCTCTGTTAACCACAAATCTGATACCTTTTTCTATTAATTTGGTACTTTTTAAGATTCCACATATAAGTGAGATCACATATCTTGTCTCACTTAGCATAATGCCTTCAAGGTCCATTCATGTTGTTGCAACTGGCAGGATTTCCTAATTTTTATGGCTGAATAATATTCCAAATGGAATATTATCATACTGTTTTGATTACTATAGCTTTGTAATATGTTTTGAAATCATGATGTGTAAGATCTCCAAATTTGTTGTAATTTTTCAAGATTGTTTTGGATATTTGGGGTCCTTTGAGATTCCACATGAATTTTAGGATTTTTTCTATTTCTACAAAAATGCCACTGGGGTTTTGATAAGGATTGCATTGAACCTGTAGATTGCTTTGTGTACTGTGCACATTTTAACAATATTAAGTCTTCCAATCCATGAACATGGGATATCTTTTCATTTATTTCTATCTTTAATTTCTTTCATCAATGGTTTAATTTTTCAGTGTGCAATCTTTTGCCTCCTTGGTTAAGTTTATTTCAAAGTATTTTATTATTTTTGATGCTATTGTAAATGGGATTATTTTCTTAAAATGATTTTTGGATTGTTCATTGTCAATATATAAAAATGAAGCTGATTTTTGAGTATTGATTTTGTATGGTGCATTTTGCTTCATTCATTTATTAGTTGTAACAGGTTTTTTTTTAATCTTTAGGGATTTCTACATATAAGATCATGTTATCTACAAAAACTGAGAGTTTACTTCTTCCTTTGCCATTTGGATGCATTTTTTTTTCTTTTTCTTGCCTCATTGCTGTCTATAACTTCCAGTACTATGTTAAATGGAAGTGGCAAGAGTGGGCACCCTTGCCTTTTTCCTGATCTTAGAGGAAAAGATTTCAGTCTTTAACTACTGAGTATGGTGTGGATTTCTCATATATGGACTTTATTATATTGAAAAAAATTTCCTTCTGTTCCTAGTTTGGTGAGCATTTTTAATCACAAAAAGGTATTAAATTTTGTCAAGTGCATTTTTTTTATCAATTGAGATGATCATGAGATTTTTATCTTTCATTCCATTGATGTGGTGTATTATCAATACATTGATTTTCATATGTTAAAGCATCCTTGCGTCCCATGGATAGATCCCACATGGTCTGTTGTATAATTCTCTTAATGTGCTGTTGAATTTTGTTTGCTACTATTTTCTTTAGGATTTTTGCATCACTATTCACCAGAGATATGAGTTTGTAGGATTTTTGTTTTCTTTTTTTCTTGTTGTATCATTGTCTGGCTTTGGTATCAGAGTAATCCTGTCCTCATGAAATGAGTTTGGAAGTGTTTACTCCTTTTCCATTTTCCTGAAGAGTTTGAGAAGTATTGGTGTTAATTCTTCTTTAAACGTTTGGTAGAATTCTCCTGTAAGCCATCTGTTTCTGGGCTTTTCTTTGTTGGGAGGCTTCTGATAACTGAGTTAATCTCTTTAATAGATAAAGGTCTGTTCATATTTTTTATTTCTTTGTGATTCAGTCTTGATAACTTGTATATTTCTATGAATTTATCCATTTCTTCTAAGTTACCTATTTGTTGGCATATGATTGTTCATAATAGCCTTTTATAATCCTTTTTATTTCTATGACATACATTGTAATGTTCCCTTGGCTTTTTTTGTTTTTTTGAGTCTTCTTTCTCCTTAGTTTAGCTAAGGATTTGTCAATTTTGTTTATCTATTCAAGAAAACACCTCAGTTTCATTGACTTTTTTTTTCTATGGTTTTGCTATTCTAACATGTGATCTATGTTGGAGAACATTCCATTTACATATGAGGAAATATATATTCTGTTGCTGTTTGGTAAAATGGTCTATATATGGCTATTAGTTCCAATTGGTATATAGTTGTTTTCAAGTTCTGTTTCCTTATTGATCTTCTTTCTGGCTGTTTTATCCACATGGAAAGTGACATACTGAAGTCTCCTGCTATCATGGAGTTTCATTCTATTTCTCCCTTCAGTTCTGTCAGTGCTTGCTTCATATATTTGGTTGTTCTGCTATTAGGTGTATATATATATTTATAATTTATGTATCTTCCTAGTGAATTGACCTTTTATCATTATGTAATGATCTTCTTTTTTATTATGACAATTTCTGGCTTAATGTCAATTTTTTTCAGATATAAGTGTGGCCATCCTGTTCTCTTTTCATTACTATTTGCATGAAATATCATTTTACATAATTTCGCTTTCAGCCTATGTGGATCTTCATATCTGAAGTGAGTTTCTTGTAGATAGTATTTAGTGGCATCTTGTTTTTTTAATCCATTCAGTTACTCTGTATCTATAGATTGGGGAACTTAATCCATTTATATTTAAAATTATTCCTTATAGGGAAGGCATTACTATTGCATTTTGTTGTTCCTGTTATACCTATTTGTCTCTATTTTCTTCTTTTGCTGCTTTACTTTGTGTTTTGTTGATTTTTTATATTGACATGCTTTGATTCCTTTCTCATTTTCTTTTGTATATCTTTTTTTAAATTTTTTTGTTTGTTTTGTTTTGTTTTTTGCAGTACACGGGCCTCTCACTGATGGGCCCAGCCACTCCACGGCATGTGCGATCTTCCCGGACCAGGGCACAAACCCGTGTCTCCTGCATCGGCAGGCAGACTCTCAACCACTGCGCCACCAGGGAAGCGCCTGTATATCTTTTTGATAATTTCTTTGTGGATAGTTCCTATGGAGCTTACGTGAAACTACTTAAGAGTTATAACAGTCTTTCTCAAGCTGATAACAAATTAATTGCCATTGTATTAAAAAAACTCTACTCTTTTCACATCTCCATTCTACTTTATGTTAAGAATGTCACAAATTATATCTTTATATATTTTGTATCCATTATCATAGTTTAATAATTATAGTTATTTTTATGCTCTTGTCTTCTAATTTCTATAGCAGAACTAAAAGTGATCTGTGCTCTACCGTTATAGTATCACAGTATTCTGTACTTGTCTATATATCTACCTTTACCATTGAGCTTTATATTTTCATATGGTTTCATATGGCTATATAGTATAATTTTATTTTAACTTATAGGATTCCCTTTAGCTTTCCTAAAAAGGCAAGTCTAGTGATAATGAACTCACACAGCTTTTGTTTATCTGGGGAAGTCTTCATTTTTCCTTCATTGGTGAAGGACAATTTTGCTGGATATAGTATTCTTGGTTAGCAGGGGTTTTGTTATTTTTTTATTCAGAAATTTGAATACATCATCCCACTCTCTTCTGGCCTGCAAGGATTTTGTTGAAAAATTCACTGATGATCTAACTGGAGTTCCCTTGTATGTGGTGAGTTGTTCTTTTTTGCTTCTTTCAACATTATATCTTTGGACCAGTCCCTCCCATCAGGAAACTTGCACAAGCCTGTTAGATAGCCTCATCCACCAGAGGACAGACAGGAGAAGCAAGAGGAACTACAATCCTGTAGACTTTGGAACATAAACCACATTCACAGAAAGATAGACAAGATGAAAAGGCAGAGGACTAGGTACAAGATGAAGGAACAAGATAAAACCACAGAAAAACAACTAAATGAAGTGGAGGTATGCAAACTTCCAGAAAAATAATTCAGAATAATGATAGTGAAGATGATCCAGGACCTCAGAAAAAGATGGAGGCAAAGATCAAGAAGATGCAAGAAATGTTTAACAAAGACCTAGAAGAATTAATAACAAGCAAACAAAGATGAACAATACAATAACTGAAGTGAAAAATACACAAGAAGGAATCAATAGCAGAATAACTGAGAGAGAAGAATGGATAAGTGACCTGGAAGACAGAATGATGGAATTCACTGTTGTGAAACAGAATAAAGAAAAAAGAATGAAAAGAAATGAAGACAGCCTAAGAGACCTTTGGGAGAACATTAAACACAACAACATTTGCATTATAGGGGTCCCAGAAGGAGAAGAGAGAGAGAAAGGACCAGAGAAAATATTTGAACAGATTATAGTGGAAAATTTCCCAAACATAGGAAAGGAAATAGCCACCCAAATCCAGGAAGTGCAGCGAGTCCCATACAGGATAAACCCAAGGAGAAACACACCAAGACACATAGTATTCAAATTGGCAAAAATTAAAGACAAAGAAAAATTATTGAAAGCAGCAAGGGAAAAATGAAAAATAACATACAAGGGAACTCCCATAAGGTTAACAGCAGATTTCTCAGCAGAAACTCTACATGCCAGAAGGGAGTAGCATGATATACTTAAAGTGATGAAAGGGAAGAACCTACAATCAAGATTACTCTACCCGGCAAGGATCACATTCAGATTCGATGGAGAAATCAAAAGCTTTACAGACAAGCAAAAGCTAAGAGAATTTAGCACCACCAAACCAGCTCGACAACAAATGCTAAAGGAACTTCTCTAAGTGGGAAACAAGAGAAGAACAGGACCTACAAAAACAAACCCAAAACAATTAAGAAAATGGGAATAGGAACACACATATTGATAATTACCCTGAACGTGAGTGGATTAAATGCTCCAACCAAAAGACACAGCCTTGTGGAATGGATACAGAAACAAGACCCATATATATGCTGTCTACAAGAGATCCACTTCAGGCCTAGGGACACATACAGACTGAAAGTGAGTGGATGAAAAAAGATATTCCATGAAAATGGAAATCAAAAGAAAGCTGGAGTAGCAGCACTCATATCAGATAAAATAGACTTTAAAATAAAGAATGTTACAAGAGACAAGGAGGGACAATACATAATGATCAAGGGATCAATCCAAGAAGAAGATATAACAATTATAAATGTATATGCACCCAACATAGGAGCACCTCAATGCATAAGGCAACTGCTAACAGCTCTAAAAGATGAAATTGACAGTAACAAAATAATACTGGAGGACTTTAACACCTCACTTACACCAATGGACACATCATCCAAAGTGAAAATAAATAAGGAAACAGAAGCTTTAAATGACACAATAGACCAGATTGATTTAATTGATATTTATAAGACATTCCATTCAAAAACAGCACATTACACTTTCTTCTCAAGTGTGCACAGAACATTCTCCAGGATACATCACAACTTGGGACACAAATCAAGGCTCAGTAAATTTAAGAAAATTGAAATCATATCAAGCATCATTTCTGACCACAACACTATGAGATTAGAAATGAATTACAGGGAAAAAAAAACATAAAAAGCACAAACACATGGAGGCTAAACAATACGTTACTAAATAACCAAGAGGTCACTGAAGAAATCAAAGAGGAAATCAAAAAATACCTACAGACAAATGCAATGAAAACACGATGATCAAAAACCTATGGGATGCAGCAAAAGCAGTTCTAAGAGGGAAGTTTATAGCTATAAAAGCCTACCTCAAGAAACAAGAAAAATCTCAAATAAACAATCTAACCTTTCACCTAAAGGAATTAGAGAAAGAAGAACAAACAAAACCCAAAGTTAGCAGAAGGAAAGAAATCATAAAAATCAGATCAGAAATAAATGAAATAGAAACAAAGGAAACAATAGCAAAGATTAATAAAACTAAAAGCTGGATCTTTGAGAAGATAAACAAAATTGATAAACCATTAGCCAGGCTCATCAAGAAAAGGAGGGAGGGCTTCCCTGGTGGCGCAGTGGTTGAGAGTCCGCCTGCCGATGCAGGGGACACGGGTTCGTGCCCCGGTCTGGGAGGACCCCACGTGCTGCGGAGTGGCTGGGTCCGTGAGCCATGGCCGCTGAGCCTGCGCGTCCGGAGTCTGTGCTCCGCAGCGGGAGAGGCCACAACAGTGAGAGGCCCACGTACCGCAAAAAAAAAAAAAAAAAAGAAAAGGAGGGAGAGGACTCAAATCAATAAAATTAGAAATGAAAGAGGAGAAGTTAAAACAGACACTGCAGAAATACAAGGCATCCTAAGAGACTACTACAAGCAACTCTATGCCAAGAAAATGGGCAACCTGGAAGAAATGGAAAAATTCTTAGAAAGGTATAACCTTCCCAGACTGAGCCAAGAAGAAATAGAAAATATGAACAGACCAATTACAAGTAATGAAATTGAAAATGTGATTTAAAATCTTCCAACAAGCAAAAGTCCAGGACCAGATGGCTTCACAGGTGAATTCTGTCAAACATTTAGAGAAGAGCTAACACCCATCCTTCTCAAATTCTTTCAAAAATATGCAGAAGAAGGAACACTCCCAAACTCATTCTATGAGGCCACCATCACCCTGATACCAAAACTAGACAAAGACACTACAAAAAAAAAGAAAATTACAGACCAATATCACTGGTAAATATAGATGCAAAAATCCTCAACAAAATACTAGCACACAGAATCCAACAACACATGAAATGGATCATACACCATGACCAAGTGGGATTTATCCCAGGGAGGCAAGGATTCTTCAATATACACAAATCAATCAATGTGATACAGCATATTAACAAATTGAAGAATAAAAACCATATGATCATCTCAATAGATGCAGAGAAAGCTTTTGACAAAATTCAACACCGATTTATGACAAAAACTCTCCAGAAAGTAGGCATAGAGGGAACCTACCTCAACATAATAAAGGCCATATACGACAAACCCACAGAAAACATCATTTTCATTGGCAAAAACCTGAAAGCATTTCTTCTAAGATCAGGAACAAGACAAGGATGTGCACTCTCACCACTATTATTCAACATAGGTTTGGAAGTGCTAGCCCCAGCAATCAGAGTAGAAAAAGAAGGAAAATGAATACAAATTGGTAAAGAAGTGAAACTGTCACTGTCTGCAGATGACATGATACTATACATAGAGAATCCTTAAGATGCCACCAGAAAACTACTAGAGCTAATCAATAAATTTGGTAAAGTTCCAGGATACTAAATTAATGCACAGAAATCTCTTGCATTCCTACACACTAATGATGAAAAATCTGAAAGAGAAATTATGGAAACACTCCCATTGCAATGAAAAGAATAAAATACCTAGGAATGAACCTACCTAGGGAGACAAAAGACCTGTATGCAGAAAACTATAAGACACTGATGAAAGAAATTAAAGATGATACCAAAAGATGGAGAGATATACCATGGTCTTGGATTGGAAGAATCTATATTGTGAAAATGACTATACTACCCCAAGCAATCTACAGATTCAATGCAATCCCTAACAAATTATCAATGGCATTTTTCACAGAAGTAGAACAAAAAATTTCACAATTTGTATGGAAACACAAAAGACCACGACTAGCCAAAGCAATCTTGAGAAAGAAAAACAGCACTGGAGGAATCAGGCTCCCTGACTTCAGACTATACTACAAAGCTATGGTAATTAAGACAATATGGTATTGGCAGAAAAACAGAAACATAGATCCATGGAACAAGGTAGAAAGCCCAGAGATAAACCCATCCACCTGTGGTCAACTAATCTATGACAAAGGAGGTAAGGATATACAATGGAGGAAGGACAATCTCTTCAATAAGTGGTGGTAGGAAAACTGGACAGGTACATGTAAAAGAATGAAATTAAACACTCCCTAACACCATACACAAAAATAAACTCAAAATGGATTAAAGACCCAAATGTAAGACTCGACACTATAAAACTCTTAGAGGAAAACATAGGAAGAACACTCTTTGACATTAATCACAGCAGGATCTTTTTTGATCCACCTCCTAGAGTAATAGAAATAAAAACAAAAATAAACAAATGGGACCTAATGAAACTTCAAAGCTTTTGCACAGCAAAGGAAACCATAAACAAGACGAAAAGACAACCCTCGCAATGGGCGAAAATATTTGTAAATGAATCAACGGACAAAGGATTCATCCCCCAAATATATAAACAGCTCATGCAGCTCAATATTAAAAAAACAAACAACCCAATCCAAAAATGGGCAGAAGACCTAAATAGACATTTCTCAAAAGAAGACATACAAATGGCCAAGAAGCACATGAAAAGCTGCTCAACATCACTAATTATTAGAGAAATACAAATCAAAACTACAATGAGGTAGTGTATATATCTCATTGTAGTTTTGATACACTACCAAACGTAAAATAGATAGCTAGTGGGAAGCTGCCGCATAGCACAGGGAGATCAGCTCGGTGGTTTGTGTCCACCTAGAGGGGTGGGATAGGGAGGGTGGGAGGGAGGGAGATGCAAGAAGGAAGAGATGTGGGAACATATGTATATGTATAACTGATTCACTTTGTTATAAAGCAGAAACTAACACACCATTGTAAAGCAATTATATTCCAATAAAGATGTTAAAAAAAAAAAAAACAAATGAAAACCCAATGTTAAAATGGGCAGAAGACCTAAATAGACATTTCTCCAAAGAAGACATACAGACTGCCAACAAACACATGAAAGGATGCTCAACACCACTAATTATTAGAGAAACGCAAACCAAAACTACAATGAGGTATCACCTCACACCAGTTAGAATGGGCATCATCAGAAAATCTACAAACAACAAATGCTGGAGAGGGTGTGGAGGAAAGGGAACCCTCTTGCACTGTTGGTGGGAATGTAAATTGATAGAGCCACTATCGAGAACAGTATGGAGGTTCCTTAGAAAACTAAAAATAGAATTACCATATGATCCAGCAATCCCACTACTGGGCATATACCCTGAGGAAACCATAGTTCAAAAAGACACATGTGCCCCAATGTTCATCGCAGCACTATTTACAATAGCCAAGTCGTGGAAGCAACTTAAATGCCCATTGACAGACGAATGGATAAAGAAGATGTGGTACATATATACAATGGAATATTACTCAGCCATAAAATGGAACAAAATTGGGTCATTTGTTGAGACCTGGATGGATCTAGAGATTGTCATACAGAGAGAACTAAGTCAGAAAGAGAAAAACAAATATCGTATATTAACACATGTATGTGGAACCTAGAAAAATGGTACAGATGAACTGGTTTGCAGAGCAGAAATTGAGACACAGATGTAGAGAACAGACGTATGGACACCAAGGGGGTAATGTGGCAGGGTGTTGGGGGTGGTGCTGTGATGAATTGGGCGATTGGGATTGACATGTATACAGTGATGTGTATAAAATTGATAACTAATAAGAATCTGCTGTATATATATATTATTCAAGTCATTCAGTGATGGAATGACCCAGTTGATTGTATGACTGATTTGACCAAAAACAGAGTAAAAAAAAAATGAGACTTACATCAAAATTTTCAGTGTGAAGATTAGATAAGGCTAGTGTCTCAGTATAGGGACTATTACATAGTAGATGCACAACTGTCCTTTCCCCAATGTGTTGATACCTTTCATTTTTAAACATCTGGTTTTTGTTCTCATATGCTAGCCTAATGTCATTTCCTCATGCTATAGCCAAGGCCAATGGAAAATTTTCCAGTGGTGTTTATGTCTCTTGATATGCCCTCCATTTTCCTTTTTACATGTTCTACTCTTTTACTGTGTTTAAGACATAAGTGAAAATATAGACATAACAAAGCCTCTCTTGTTGAGCTTGTCTTCAATGTAGTCTTTCTTTTCATGATTTCCATAAAATAACATTTATAGCCACAAGAGATGGGTTATAAGAACTTGGGGTTCCCTAAATTCTTGGATACTACTAAATGTGATATCGACCTTAGGTTGTTAGTTTTATTTACTCACTAGCTATGTGATTTGCTCCCACATACCTGCCTCTCAGTTAATGATACTTTATATATATTATTATTTCATATTCACAAACCTATGATAGTTTTGCATGATCTCATTACAAATTATTATGTGTCACAGACCTGCATGTGAAGAGACAAAAATAAAATATTAAGTCCATGTATGAGAAGGGTCTACTGTGATTTAATTTGTACCTATCAGTCCCTGCGTTGCCAGTCCTGTCAACAAAATCTTGAGTAATTTTTTTTCTGAGACAGGTGTATTTTTGATAATGCAGATGAACTCTGTGTAAGCTCCTTATCTCCTGTACCCCTAGCTACTGAGTGGGATTCTGTTTCAAATCGTATAAACCAACTAAGAGTTACAATTTACTAAGTACTTCCTTTGAACATCTAAAGTTCTTGGAAATTCTAATTTTCATGTATCCTTCAGTGAAGAGAGTGGGTTCATTCATCCAGTTATGTTCAAATACTGTTTCTACCTCTTACTGATGCTACAACCTTAGGAAATGTACTTAAATCCTTTGAGCCTCAATCTCCTCCCTTGAAGACAATAGTAGTCTTTACCTAGTAAGGTTTTTGAGGATTAAGTGAGATAATGCATATAGAGATCATAAAATAGTGTCTGACATGTACGAAGCACTCAGTAAGTGGTAAATCTACTTACTGTTAAACGTTTTCCATTTGAGGGTGGGGCTAGGAAGAAAACTATGGTTTTTCTATATCACAGAGTGGTTTCTTGAAAGGGTCTCATGGTATTTCTTAAACTTTAGTACATGAGACTCACCTGGGGGGGCTTTGTAACTATACAAGCTCCATTGCCTCATCCCTGGACTATCTGATTCCATAGGCCTAGGATGTGACATATTTACCAAGCACTTGAGTTGATTCTAATCTTTATAGTCCATAAATCACATTTTGAAAAAGCAACAAAAACGAACATACCTGATTTTAATCATCCTTGAGAATAAATAAGAATTTAAGAGTGTTGTCAGCAATAAAAATGAGAGCATTTAAAATCTTTCTGATGTTTCAAAAAGGTCATAGAGTATTCTTTTATTTTCTCCTCTGCAAATTTGAAACAGCCAGTGCTACTACTGTCATGTAACATTAGTAAAGAAAAAGCTACTGGTGTAGAATTGAAAAGCCAAAAGGGACATCTAAAAATGGGTAGTTGTCATAAATTTTCCTGTACCATACTGAGGGCTTGATATGAAAGTATTTTAGCAATATGAGTGATGACATAGTTTGTCTGTGTGTACATATATCAGATGTCTCCTTGGCAAATAAAAAGCAACAGTAACTCCTAATGTGTTATATATATTTTGTGTCTAATAATTGCTTTGAGGTACCTTCCTTCCCCTTCCCCGTGTCCTCAAGTCCATTCTCTACATCTGCATCTTTATTCCTGTCCTGCCCCTATGTTCTTCAGAACCTTTTTTTTTTAGATTCCATATATATGTCTTAGCATATGCTGTTTGTTTTTTCTTTATGACTTCACTCTGTATGACAGACTATAGGTCCATCCACCTCACTACAAATAACTCAATTTCCTTTCTTACTATGACTGAGTAATATTCCATTATATATATGTGCCACATCTTCTTTATCTATTCATGTGTCGATGGACATATAGGTTGCTTCCATGTCCTGGCTATTATAAATAGTGCTGCAATGAACACTGTGGTACACATCTCTTTCTGAATTATGGTTTTCTCAGGGTATATGCCCAGTGGTGGGATTGCTGGGTTGTACAGTAGTTCTATTTTTAGTTTTGTAAGTAACCTTCATACTGTTCTCCATAGTGGCTGTATCAATTTACATTCCTACCAACAGTGCAAGAGGGTTCCACTTTCTCCACACCTTCTCCAACATTTATTGTTTGTAGATTTTTTGATGATGGCCATTCTGACTGGTGTGAGGTGATACCTCATTGTAGTTTTGATTTGCATTTCTCTAATGATTAGTGATGTTGAGCATACTTTAATGTGTTTGATGACAATCTGTATATCTTCTTTGGAGAAATGTCTATTTAGCTCTTCTGCCCATTTTTTGATTGGGCTCTTTGTCTTTTTGATATTAAGCTGCATGAGCTGCTTGTAAATTTTGTAGATTAATCATTTGTCAGTTGCTTCATTTGCAAATATTTTCTCCCATTCTGAGGGTTGTCTTTTCATCTTATTCATGGTTTCCTTTGCTGTGCAAAAACTTTTAAGTTTCTTTAGGTTCCATTGTTTTATTTTTGTTTTTATTTCCATTTCTCTAGGAGGTGGGTCAAAAAGGATCTTGCTGTGATATATGTCATAGAGTGTTCTGCCTATGTTTTCCTCTAAGAGTTTTAGAGTGTCTGGTCTTACATTTAGGTCTTTAATCCATTTTGAGTTTATTTTTGTGTATGGTGTTATGGAGTGTTCTAATTTCATTCTTTTACATGTAGCTTAGCTGTCCAGTTTTCCCAGCACCACTTATTGAAGAGGCTGTCTTTTCTCCATTGTATATTCTTGCCTTCTTTCTCAAAAATAAGGTGACCATATGTGCATGGGTTTATCTATGGGCTTTCTATCCGGGTCCACTGATCTATATTTCTGTTTTTGTGCCAGTACCATATTGTCTTGATTACTGTAGCTTTGTAGTATAGTCTGAAGTCCGGGAGCCTGATTCCTCCAGTGTTGTTTTTCTTTCTCAAGATTGCTTTGGCTAGTCGTGGTCTTTTGTGTTTCCATACAAATTGTGAATTTTTTTCTTCTAGTTCTGTGAAAAATGCCATTGATAATTTGTTAGGGATTGCATTGAATCTATAGATTGCTTTGGGTAGTATAGTCATTTTCACAATATTGATTCTTCCAGTGCAAGAACATGGTATATCTCTCCATCTGTTTGTATCAGCTTTAATTTCCTTTATCAGTTTCTTATAGTTTTCTGCATACAGGTCTTTTTTTTCCCTAGGTAGGTTTATTCCTAAGTATTTTATTCTTTTTCTTGCAATGGTAAATGGGAGTGTTTCATTAATTTCTCTTTCACATATTTCATCACTAGTGTATAGGAATGCAAGAGATTTCTGTGCATTAATTTTCTATCCTGCAACTTTACTGAATTCATTGATTAGCCCTAGTAGTTTTCTGGTGGAATCTTTAGGATTCTCTGTGTATAGTATCATGTCATTTGCAAAGAGGGACAGCTTTACTTCTTTTCCAGTTTGCATTCCTTTGATTTCTTTTTCTTCTCTGATTGCTTTGGCTAGGACTTCCAAAACTATGTTGAATTATAGTGGCGAGAGTGGACATCCTTGTTTTGTTCCTGATCTTAGAGGAAATGCTTTCAGTTTTTCAGCATTGAGAATGTTTGCTGTGGGTTTGTCATATATGGCCTTTATTATGTTGAGGTAAGTTCCCTCTATGCATACTTTCTGGAGAGTTTTTGTCATAAATGGGTGTTGAATTTTGTCAAAAGCTTTTTCTCAATCTATTGAGATGATCATTTGTTTTTTTCATCTTCAATTTGTTAATATGTTTTATCACACTGATTGATTTGCATATACTGAAGAATCCGTGCATCCTTGGGATAAATCCCACTTAATCATGGTGTATGATCCTTTTAATGTGTTGTTGGATTGTGTTTGCTAGCATTTTGTTGAGGATTTTTACATCTATATTCACCAATGATATTGGTCTGTAATTTTCTTTTTTTGTAGTATCTTTGTCTGGTTTTGGTATCAGGGTGATGGTGGCCTCGTAGAATGAGTTTGGGAGTGTTCCTTCCTCTGCAATTTTTTGGAAGAGTTTGAGAAAGATCGGTGTTAGTTCTTCTCTAAATATTTGATAGAATTCTCCTGTGAAGCCATCTTGTCCTGGCTGTTTGTTTGTTGGCAGATTGTTAATCATACTTTCAATTTCAATGCTGTGTTTGGTCGGTTCATATTTCCTATCTCTTCCTGGTTCAGTCTTGGAAAGTTATACCTTTCTAAGAATTTGTCCATATCTTCTAGGTTTTCCATTTTCTTGCCATAGAGTTCCTTGTAGTAGTCTCTTAGGATGCTTTGTATTTCTGCAGTTTCAATTTTTACTTCTCCTTTTTCATTTCTAATTCTATTGATTTGAGTCCTCTCCCTTTTCTTTCTTGATAAGTCCGGCTAATAGTTTATCCATTTTGTTTATCTTCTCAAAGAAGCAGCTTTTAGTTTTATTGATCTTTGCTATTTTTTCCTTCATTTGTTTTTCATTGATTTCTGAACTGGTCTTTATGAGTTCTTTCCTTCTGCTAACTTTGGGGTTTTTTGTTCTTCTTTCTCTAATTGCTTTAGGTGTAAGGTTAGGTTGCTCATTTGAGATGTTTCTTGTTTCTTGAGGTAGGATTGTATTGCTATAAACTTCCCTCTTAGAGCTGCTGTTGCTGCCTCCCATAGGTTTTGGGTCGTGGTGTTTTCATTGTCATAATATTCTAAGTATTTTTTGATTTCCTCTTGTTTTCTACAGTGATCTCTTGGTTATTTAGTAGTGTATTGTTTAGCCTCCATGTGTTCGTATTTTTTACAGATCTTTTCCTGTATTGATATCTAGTCTCATAGCATTGTTGTCAGAAAAGATACTTGATATGATTTCAGTTTTCTTAAATTTACTAAGACTTGATTTGTGACCCAAGATATTATCTATCCTGGATAATGTTCCATGAGCCCTTGAGAAGAAAGTATTCTATTGTCTTTGGATGGAATGTCCTATAAATAAAAATTAAGGTCATCTTGTTTAATGTATCATTTAAAGCTTGTGTTTCCTTATTTATTTTCATTTTGGATGATCTGTCCCTTGCTGAAAGTGGCATGTTAAAGTCCCCTACTCTGATTGTGTTACTGTTGATTTCCCTTTTTATGGCTGTTAGCATTTGCCTTATGTATTGACATGCTCCTATGTTGGGTGCCTAAATATTCACAATTGTTATATCTTCTTCTTGGATTGATCCCTTGATCATTGTGTAGTGTCCTTCTTTTTCTCTTGTAATAGTCTTTATTTTAAAGTCCATTCTGTCTGATATGAGAATTGCTATGCCAGCTTTCTTTTGATTTCCATTTGCATGGAATATCTTTTTCCAACCCCTCACTTTCAGTCTGTGTGTCTCCCTAGGTCTGAAGTGGGTCTCTTGTAGACAGAATATATGCGGGTCTTGTTTCTATATCCATTCAGCCAGTTTATGCATTTTGGTTGGAGCATTTAATCCATTTACATTTATCGTAGTTATCAATATGTATGTTCCTATTACCATTTTCTTAATTGTTTTGGGTTTGTTATTGTAGGTCTTTTTTCTCTGTTGTGTTTCCTGCCCAAAGAAGTTCCTTTAGCATTTGTTGTAAAGCTGATTTGGTGGTGCTGAATTCTCTTAGCTTGTCTGTAAAGGTTTTAATTTCTCCATTGAATCTGAACGAGATCCTTGCTGGGTAGAGTAGTCTTGGTTGTAGGTTTTTCCCTTTCATCACTTTAAATATGTCCTGCCACTCCCTTCTGGCTTGCAGAGTTTCTATTGAAAGATCAGCTGTTAACCTTATTGGGATTCCCTTGTATGTTATTTGTTGTTTTTCCCTTGCTGCTTTTAATATTTTTCTTTGTATTTAATTTTTGATAGTTTGATTAATATGTGTCTTGTCATGTTTCTCCTTGGATTTATCCTGTATGGGACTCTCTGAGCTTCCTGGACTTGATTGAATATTTCCTTTCCCATGTTAGAGAAGTTTTCAACTATAATCTCCTCAAATATATTCTGAGTACCTTTCTTTTTGTCTTCTTCTTGGACCCCTATAATTCCTATGTTGGTGTGTTTAATGTTGGCTCAGAGTTCTCTGAGAGTGTCCTCAATTCTTTTCATTCTTTTATCTTTGTCTACTCTTTGGTAGTTATTTCCACTATTTTATGTTCCAGGGCCCTTATCCATTCTTCTGCCTCAGTTATTCTGCTATTGATTCATTTTAGAGAATTTTAAATTTCATTTATTGTGTTGTTCTTCATTGTTTGTTTGCTCTTTATTTCTTCTAGGTCCTTCTAAAACGTTTTTGTATTTTCTCCATTCTATTTCCAAGGTGTTGGATCATCTTTACTATCATTACTCTGAATTATTTTTCGGGTAGACTGCCTATTTCCTCTTCTTTTGTTTGGTTTCTTCGGTTTTTACCTTGCTCCTTCATCTGCTGTATATTTCTCTGTCTTCTCATTTTGCTTAACTTACTGTGTTTGGGGTCTCCTTTTCACAGGCTACAGTTTCGTAGTTTCCATTGTTTTTGGTGTCTGCCCCCAGTGGCTAAGTTTGGTTCAGTGGGTTGTGTAGGCTTTCTGGTGGAGGGGACTGGTGCCTGTGTTCTGGTGGATGAAGTTGGATATTGTCTTCTGGTGGGCAGGACCACGTCTGGTGGTGTGTTTTGGGGTGCCTGTGACCTTATTATGATTTTAGGCAGCCTCCCCACTAATGGGTAGGGTTGTGTTCCTGTCTTGTTAGTTCTTTGGCATAGGGTGTCCAGCACTGGTGCTTGCTGGTCCTTGATTGGAGCTGGTCTTAGTTTTGAGATGGATATCTCTGGGAAAGCTTTTGCCATTTGATATTCTGTGGAGCCAGGATGTCTCTGGTGGACCAATGTCCTGAACTCAGCTCTCCCCTCTCAGAGGGAAGCAGGCCCACTCCAAACCGGAGCACCAAGACCCTGTCAGTGACACAGCTCTGCAGAAAAGGCAGAAAAAAAGAAGAAAGAAAAATATAATAAAACAAAATTATTAAAATATAAAATTTTTTTAAATTATTAAAAATAAGATAATTAAAAAGTAATAAAAAAAGAAAGAAGAGAGCAACCAAACCAAAAAACATATCTACAAATGATAGCAAGTGCTAAAACTGTGCTAAAAAAATTTTAAAACATGGACAGACAGAACCCTAGGACAAATGATGAAAACAAAGCTATACAGACATAATCTCACAAAGAAGCATACACATACACACTGACAAAAGGAGAAAATGAAAATATATATATATATATAAAAAGGAAGAGAGCAACCAAATCAATAAACAAATCTACCAATGATAATAAACTCTAAATACTAAACTAAGATAAACATAAAATCAGAAACAAATTACATGCAGAAAGCAAACCCCACGTCTACAGTTACTCCCAAAGTCCACCACCTCAATTGTGGGATGATTCGTTGGCTATTCAGGTATTCCAGAGATGCAGGGTACATCAAGTTGACTGTGAAGATTTAATCCACTGCTCCTGAGGGTGCTGGGAGAAATTTCCCTTTCTCTTCTTTGTTTGCACAGCTCCTGGAGTTCAGCTTTGGATTTGGTCACGCCTCTGCGTGTAGGTCTCCTGAGGGTCTCTGTTCTTCGCCCAGACAGGAGGGGGTTAAAGGAGCAGCTGGTTAGCGGGCTCTGTCTCACTCAAGCCGGGGGGAGGGAGTGTTATAGAATGTGGGCGAGCCTGTGGCTGCAGAGGCCAGTGTGATGTTGCACCAGCCTGAGTTGTGCCGTGTTCTCCCGGGGAAGTTGTCCCTGGATCATGGAACCCTGGCAGTGGCAGGCTGCACAGCCTCCCATGAGGGGAGGTGTGGATAGTGACCTGTGCTTGCACACAGGCTTCTTGGTAGCTGCAGCAGCAGCCTTAGCGTTTCATGCCCGTCTCTGGTGTCTGCGCTGCTATCCACGGCTGGCGCCTGTCTCTGGAACTTGTTTAGGCAGTGCTCTGAATCCCCTCTCCTCGTGCACCCGGAAAAAATGGCCTCTTGACTTTTAGGCAGTTCCAGACTTTGTCCTGGACTCCCTCCCGGCTAGCTGTTGTACATTAGCCCCCTTCAGGCTGTGCTCATGCAGCCAACCCCTGTCCTCTCTCTGGGATCTGAACTCTGAAGCCAGAGCCTCAGCTCCCAGACCCCACCCACCCCGGCTGTTGAGCAGACAAGCCTCTCATGCTGGTGAGTGCTGGTCTGCACTGATCCTCTGTGAGGGAGTCTCTCCACTTTACCCTCTGCACCCCTATTGCTGTGCTCTCCTTGTGGCTGCAAAGCTTCCCCCCACCCACCCACCCCACACCATCTCCGCCAGTGAAGGGGCTTCCTAGTGTGTGGAAACTTTTCCTCCTTCACAGCTCCCTCCCAGATGTGCAGGTCCTGTCCCTATTCTTTTATCTTTTTTTTTCTTTTGCCCTAACCAGGTACGTGGGGAGTTTCCTGTCTTTTGAGAAGTCTGAGGTCTCCTGCCAGCGTCCAGTAGGTGTTCTGTAGTTGTTCCACATGTAGATGTATTTCCAATGTATTTGTGAGGAGGAAGGTGATCTCCACTTCTTACTCCTCTGCCATCTTGAAGGTCTCCGGTCCTATATTGTTTCTACATTGCCTTTCTGACTCAGCAAGACAATAGGAAGCAGGCAGTACTGCCCCTAAGCACACTAACACTACCTCAATTTCTGTCTTGCTGTCATTGCTGAGTATTTAATCACATCTCCCAAAACACTCAAGAAAGAGAAACTGCCAAGTATTTGGAGGATTGGATGTATTCTTGGGTTGGTCATAGGACTTCACATGTTCTGGGAAATGGAGCTCTTGAAAATGGTGATAAGATATGGAAATCTCAGGCTGTTGTTTAAGAACATGCTACCTGCTTAGTAATTGGTACTATATCTATTTTTTATAAAGCATATTTGTAACTCTTCTTAGTCTGCAGGATGGAAGTAAAAAGGACTATAAATAATCCTTCACTTGGTCCTGCTATAGACTCTAGAACATACTTGTAAGCTCTCTTGGGGATGAAGGTTAAGGTACGGCTATGACCCAAGAACAAGATAGACATAACTGACCCTTACAAGGATTTTTAACTTAGAACTTTGCCATTATTAGAACCAGTTGAGTTCAGGCAATAATTGACAAATTCATTTCAGAATGGTAAGCAGGGCATGAAATGATTCTGTGTACAGTTCATCTTGGTCTATCAAGTAAATCACTGCCAACTTCCAGTTAAACATGGCAGAGTAAACATGCATTAATCTCTGGTCCCTCCTTAACTCCACTAATAGGATAAAAAGACATAAATCTACAGGAAATAGTGAACAGCAGAGCAGATGAAATGTTAACACAATTTTGGAAGGTGAAAAGCAGATAAATGGAAAGTCATGGCAGAGGGGGACAAAACTAAAAATTCTGAAGAAAAAATGTAATTATAGCACCCTGCATCTCTCAGATGTTAATAGTAGTTATATAGCCCTGGTAATTACATAATTCAAACATTGACTTTTGATTTAACCCAAAACAATTATATAAATCTATGGTGAGGATGGGACAAGGAGGAGAGTGTGTGTGTGTGTAAGAGTGATGAGTCTTTGTTTTTTACAGCAGAAAGATGATAGAAAGTATAATAAAACTGAAAATCAAAAAAACATAAGCATGTTATCAGCAATCATGTAGGTAAATACCAAAAGAAATAGTTAAACATTTCCTATTGGGAGAGGAATCTGGAATGTAGAGCAGAGGAGTAAGGGATGACTCTTTTCTGTTATAAGCCTTATAGAACTATTGGATTTTTAAATAATGTGAATACATTAATTTAATTAAAAGCACAATATTTAAAAAGAAAGGTAAAAATACAGAGAAAAGTAAAGGTCATGTTTCCTTTGCTTCTTAGGTAGATCAATAAAGTGATAATTAGTAGATACGGATTTATATTTTGCTCCTTTTGCATAGTTCTTTTTCCTATGCTGTATGGAATTTTTCTTTGTGTGAAGGTGATTTTGGTCAGTGGGAGGTTCTTACTTAAAAGTTCTGCATAGGAGTGTTGCCTGACCTCCAGAATCTGACTCCTGAATAGAAAATAATAAGTTGTCAAGTATGCATGCTGTTTCTTCAGAAAGCAAGCACTCTTCTGAAGTTGTTGTGGTGAGTAATGGACCATTAGCCAGAAATTTCATTTATATAACATCATAACGTTCAACTGGACATGTTAACAAATGCTTCCTGATCATGTTGATGGTGCTATTATATTTTTTGTTATTGACATTTAGGGACCCAGCATAAACTTATTTTCTGGCATAAAATAGACTTGCTCTCTTCAAGGAAAACTACTTTTTTTCATTGTTTAGGAAAATTACATTTGTTCATTAATAAAGTAAAACCTATAACTTAAGGAGTTTATTTATTTTTTGGCATGCACCTCCACCTCCAAAAATTTACCTTTAAATAAATATAGTTTTCAATTGTTTGAAGAATTGCTCTTACATATAAAATAAAAGTTTTCTCTTAGATTCTTTGAATTACATATTTCTCTGTGACACTTGTTTAGTGCCTGTGTCCAATTATATTTAATTAGATTCTGGAAAACTTTTGTTTTTCTTTTTATGAACATTATTAAATACACTAAAACAAATATAGGTTTGATCAGAATTAAGATGAGTATTATGAAATACTGGTATACCTGTGGCTTTTCACAAATACAAAGACTATATAGATTTTAAACTGTTTTTTGTTTGTTTTTCATTTGTAATGGGAGATGTCAAATCAGACTTTTCACATTTTGGTACATTGCTTTCAGTTATTCACTTATCGAAAAATATTTGACCACTTGCAATGTGTGTCAGGCACTGTGCTAAATGGTGAATATGTGATGGAAAATGAGAACAGCATGATACCTTCTTCATTAACCTTACATTCCTGTCAAGGAGACAGAAGAAAATGTAAAATGACTATACAAATGAAAGAATTGCAAATTGTGTTGAATGCAATGAAGGAGGCACACAAGGAGCTAAGATAGAAAATAAGGAACAAATATCTTTTAGATTGGTCATTAGAGAAGATCTGTTTGAGGACATGACATTTAAACTTGGACCTAAAAATTAAGGAGCTGGCTATATGTAGACTGGCATGGTAGTAGTAGAAAGAGCATTCCTAACAGAAGCAGAACCTATAAAGGACAGGAAGCAGGAAAGTGTTTGGTGCTTTACAAGAAGTGAAAGGAATGTAAGAGAGCTGTGGTCTCATCTTTTATAAGAGGAAGTTGATAGATAATATCTAAAAATGAATGAATAGAAGTAGAAGGATGTTTATTTATAAACATATGGGTAAATGCTAGAGAAAGTGTCATGCAAGTGGCTGGAATAGAGTGAGCAAGGGCAAAGGTGCAGGAGATGAGGTTGCAAAGTTGGCAGGGGCTACCTGCTACAGAGAATTCTAAGCCTTAGTAAAGAATTTGACTTTTAATCTAAGTCTAATGGGGAGCCACCAAAGGGTTTAAATCAGTGGAATAAGGTGAATTGACTTATATTTTGAGATAATTTTTGTTTCTGTGAGTAGAATGGATTTTGGGAAACACAAGATTGGAAAACAGGGAGACAGGGATGCTATGGCAAAGAGAAATGATAGCAGTATGTATGAGAACAGTGTCAATGGACATAGAAATTGATGGCTCAAATTCTACAGATTTTGATGGTAAAATCATAGGTTGTATTAATGGATTGGATGTAAAGGTAGGAGACATGGCAGAATTGATGATAACTTTTAGGTTTCTAGCTTGGAGGAATGTAATGCCATTTACTTAGGTGAAGAAGACCAGTATGAGACAGGGAACAATTAAGAGATCCATATACTATACGATGTTAAAGTTTTGATTTCTGTGAAACGTTCAAGTGGAAAAGTCAAGCAGGCATTTGATTTGACAAGATTAAGTCTGTTCTGATGCTTTATTTCTAGAAAACAATGAACACACTTGACTTTTTAAATTAGCTCCATAGAAGGATGAATAATATACAAATAACATTTGTTTACCTTTTAAAATACTGATTAGTCAACCGTCTGCCTCCACAAGTATGTTAGACATAAGAATCGCTTGTCTGTCTGCCTATCTATCTATATCTATCATCTATATTTTATGTCTTTCTGGCTATTTAAGTATCATCTAGTAGCCATATCCACCTGCTACTAAAATTAATTTGAAGTGGCTTATGTTAAAACACACATATACAAAAGTGTTGCTAAGCTAAATTATCAGGGTTCTATGGAGGAGAGGGGAGAAGTTGACAGGGTAACAGTGAAGTACAATCCCTAAAATGACTGTATTTTCTGAACTGGAAATTGTGACTTGACACAGAATCTGACAATGTCACATTTTTCTTCCTAAATCTGTGAATGTATTTACATTGAGTTTTACAAACATAGAAAATAAAATGTATATATGTGTATATACATCTACTATCTATCTCTATATTTATCTATATAAATATAGATAAAAATCTATAGTTATAGATTTTTTAAAGAATAAACTTACGTGAAGTCATGGCTGTGTTTGTAAAGTCACAGATCATTTCTATATCACGTGTTCCTGGCTGAGGAAGCATAAGATGCTGTTGGGAAGATGCCTAAAGAGAACAAGTATATGGGCCTGATTGAAAATGTGGTAGAAGTTCAGAAAAGGGAAAGTGTGGGACAGTGGATGAAGTAGTTAATTGGATCTTGGATATACTTGAGATTTGAAAGTGAATAGAGTATTTTCCTTAAAGTATACTCAGTAGCCCATAGGATTCAGGAAAAAATATATCTGTTTCATAGCAGAAAAAAATAATTAAAGGGATATGATAAATATCTTCTTTAGAGTTAAGACAATTTTAACTCATACTGCTACCTGAGGCATATATATCCTCCCCAGGACTGGCTGTCATAAAGTATGATATTTATTGGCAAAATGGGAGCAAAGGAACAGTGTTTCCTAAGATGGCTCTACCTAAATATTCATTACCTTTGTTCTCGCTCATCAGTATGATGGGTGGTATACTAACAAGACTTCCACCTACCTGCAGGAGAATTTGGTACCCTTTAGTTCATTCATTTCTTTATTCTTTCATATATTTAGTCAACATTAATTTGTCACTTACTATGTATCCAGTACCCAGCAAAAAAGTGGGAATACAGAGATAAATTTATAATTCCCTGCCTTCCTTCAAGGACTTCACAGTCTAGTGACAATGTAATAAAATAAAATGGTTAACACTTACTGAGCTCATAATCTGAGCTAAGTGCTTTCCAGATATCATATCATTTCACTGACACAACCTCATTATGTAGTTACTAAGTATATTTTTAAAATAGAAGGAAAGAAGGGCCCAGAGAGTGCCTTGTTCAAGGTCAGATAGTCAGTGATATAGCTGGTCTTTGAATTCAGGCATTGGGTTCCCAAAGCCATGCTCTTCATTATGGTGCTCTTCTTTCTCTTGGATCACCATCCTGAGCTTGTGATATCTAGCTGCTTAGGAAAATGTCTGGTAGGACTCAAAGGGCCTGAAGAAGGGGAACGGTGTTAATTATATTTTGTGAGAGAAAATCCTCAAACTATTTTTCCCCCTGCCTTTTTCCTTTCATGCCTCCAAATCTCATTCCCAGCTGAAACAAATAAGAAAATATGCAAACAAAACCCCCCAAATTATCTCAGGTAATCTGAGATATTAGATAAACCCCTAATTATCTCAGGTATCTCAGCCTCAGGTAATAGCATCTTATTGATAAATTGAAACAGAATAATTACTTGGGATGCAGTTTGTATCATTTATGCTGTTGTCCTACAAAGATAAAAACCCAGGCCACATTTGTGTTGAAGTGATTTCAAAAACTGAAATTGAATTTCTGTAACATAAGCAAACCTTGACCACTAAAGATTAGAACAATCTTCGATAATTAGGTGGAGTGTGCTTTGGGTAGATGTAATTAAAAAGATAGCAGGAAAGCTCCGTATCTCATCCCAAATCACTTTCCCCACCTATTATCAACTTGCCTGTGATCACATTTTTAGTAATCATCCCTTTGGAAAAAGACATTACCATTTCCAGACATTAAGCAAGTATTGTTTTAGCATCTTAAAGTATGTGAAACTATTAGATAACTCTCTTTTTTGAGAAAAAGGCTCAGAAGCAACAGCTGCTATCATGGTGGCAGGTAGAAGATGACAATGTAACTTTAGATCTTGTACATTTTGCCTGTTTTCAAATACTTCGTAGGGTTGATTTATATTGCAAAACATCAGGGTCATCAAACAATAGCCTACATTTCTCTCATAAAGTTATGTAAAAGGTTTCTTCATTCATTCATTTAATAATTGTTTACAGCATTATTTGTAATAGCAAAATATGGAAAGAACGTATGCCCTTCAAAAAAGGACTAGGCACATAAATTATGGTATATACACAAAGCAGTCGTAAAAGAGAATGATAAACACTCTGTGTACTAATACTGAAAGATCACCAATATACGTTATAATATGAAAATGACAAGGGTCAGTACAGTGTTTATTGTATGCCATTTTTTTTGTAAGAAAGAGGTGAAATGAGAGTATGTATTCATATTTTCTTATATTTGTATAAAGAACCACCTTGAAGATAAATAAGCAAGGAATAGGGGCAGCAGAGGGAAATGATGAAACTGGGGCAGAAGTGGGAGACAGACTTATCAAATTTAGTTTGAACATCATGAAAGAATCACTTATTAAAAATGTAAGTTAGATAGCCTCATCCACCAGAGGGAACACAGCAGAAGCAAGAAGAATTACAATCCTGCAGCCTATGGAACAAAAACCACATTCACAGGAAGATAGACAAGATGAAAAGGCAGAGAGCTATGTACCAGATGAAGGAACAAGATGAAACCCCAGAAAAACAACTAAATGAAGTAGAGATAGGCAACCTTGCAGAAAAAGAATTCAGAATAATGATAGCGAAGATGATCCAGGACCTTGGAAAAAGAATGGAGGCAAAGATGGAGAAGATGCAAGAAATGTTTAACAAAGGCCTAGAATAATTAAAACACAAACAAACAAATGAACAATACAATAACTGCAATGAAAACTACACTAGAAGGAATCAATAGCAGAATAACTGAGGCAGAAGAATGGATAAGTGACCTGGAAGACAGAATAGTGGAATTCACTGCTGCAGAACACAATAAAGAGAAAAGAATGAAAAGAAATAAAAACAGCCTAAGAGACCTCTGGGATAACATTAAACACAACAACATTCACATTATAGGGTTCCAAAAGGAGAAGAGAGAGAGAAAGGACCAGAGAAAATATTTGAAGAGGTTATAGTTGAAAACATCCCTAACATGGGAAAGGAAATAGTCACCCAAGCCCAGGAAGCGAAGCGAGTCCCATACAGGATAAACCCAAGGAGAAACACACCGAGACACATAGTAATCAAATTGGCAAAAATTAAAGACAAAGAAAAATTATTGAAAGCAGCAAGGGAAAAACTACAAATAACATACAAGGGGACTCCCATAAGGTTAACAGCTGATTTCTCAGCAGAAACTCTACAAACCAAAAGGGAGTGGCATGATATACTTAAAGTGATGAAAGGGAAGAACCTACAACCAAGATTACTCTACCCGGCAAGTATCTCATTCAGATTCGATGGAGAAATCAAAAGCTTTACAGAGAACCAAAAACTAAGAGAATGCAGCACCACCAAACCAGCACTACAACAAATGCTAAAGGAACTTCTCTAAGTGGGAAACACAAGAGAAGAAAAGGACTTACAAAAACAAACCCAAAAGAATTAAGAAAATGGTCATAGGAACATACATATCAATAATTACCTTAAACGTGAATGGATTAAGCGCTCCAACCATAAGACACAGGATTGCTGAAGGGATACAAAAACAAGACCCATATATATGCTGTATACAAGAGACCCACTTCAGACCTAGGGACACATACAGACTGAAAGTGAGGGGATGGAAAAAGATATTCCATGAAAATGGAAATCAAAAGAAAGCTGGAGTAGCAATACTCATATCAGATAAAATAGACTTTAAATAGAGAATGTTACAAGAGACGAGGGACAATACATAATGATCAAGGGATCAATCCAAGAAGAAGATATAACAATTATAAATATATATGCACCCAACATAGGAGCACCTCAATACATAAGGCAAATGCTAACAGCCATAAAGGTAAAATCGACAGTAACACAATAATAGTAGGGTACTTTAACACCCTACTTTCACCAATGGACAGATCATCCAAAATGAAAATAAATAAGGAAACACAAGCTTTAAATGATACATTAAACAAGATGGACTTAATTGACATTTATAGGACATTCCATCAAAAAATAGCAGATTACACTTTCTTCTCAAGTGCGCATGGAACATTCTCCCAGATAGATCACATCTTGTGTCACAAATCAAGCATCAGTAAATTTAAGAAAATTGAAATCATATCAAGCATCTTTTCTGACCACAATGCTATGAGATTAGAAATGAATTACAGGGAAAAAATGTAAAAAACACAAAGACATGGAGGCTAAACCGTACGTTACTAAATAACCAAGAGATCACTGAAGAAATCAAAGAGAAAATAAAAAAATACCTAGAGAGAAATGACAATGAAAACACGACGATGCAAAACCTATAGTATGCAGCAAAAGCAGTTCTAAGAGGGAAGTTTATAGCTATTCAAGCCTACCTCAAGAAACAAGAAAAATCTCAAATAAACAATCTAAACTTACACCTAAAGGAACTAGAGAAAGAAGAACAAACAAAACCCAAAGTTAGCAGAAGGAGAGAAATCATAAGGATCAGATCAGAAATAAATGAAATAGAAACAAAGAGAACAATAGCAAAAATCAATAAAGCTAAAAGTTGCTTCTCTTTGAAGGTAAACAAAATTGATAAACCATTAGCCAGACTCATCAAGAAAAATAGGGAGAGGACTCAAATCAATAAAATTACAAATAAAAAAGGAGAAATTACAACAGACACCGCAGAAATACAAAGCATCCTAAAAGACTACTACAAGCAACGCTATGCCAAAAAAATGGACAACCTGGAAGAAATGGACAAATTCTTAGAAAGGTATAACCTTCCAAGACTGAATCAGGAAGAAAAAGAAAATATGAACACACCAATCACAAGCAATGAAATTGAAACTGTGATTAGAAATCTTCCAACAAACAAAAGTCCATGACCAGATGGCTTCACAGGTGAATTCTGTCAAACATTTAGAGAAGAGCTAACACCCATCCTTCTCAAACTCTTCCAATAAATTGCAGAGGAAGGAACACTCCCAAACTCATTCTATGAGGCCACCATCACCCTGATACCAAACCAGACAAAGATACTACAAAAAAAGAGAATACAGACCAATATCATTGATGAATATAGGTGCAAAAATCCTCAACAAAATACTAGCAAACAGAATCCAACAACACATTAAAAGGATCATACACCATGACCAAGTGAGATTTATCCCAGGGATGCAAGGATTCTTCAATATACGAAAATCAATCAATGTGATACACCATATTAACAAATTGAAGAATAAAACCATATGATCATCTCAATAGATGCAGAAAAAGCTTTTGACAAAATTCAACACCGATTTATGATAAAAAGTCTCCAGAAAGTGGGCATAGAGGGAACCTACCTCAACACAGTAAAGGCCATATAGAACAAACCCACAGGAAACATCATTCTCAATGGTGAAAACCTGAAAGCATTTCCTCTAAGATCAGGAACAAGACAAGGATGTTCACTCTCACCACTATTATTTAACATAGTTTTGGAAGTCCTAGCAATGGCAATCAGAGAAGAAAAAGAAATAAAAGGAATACAAACTGGGAAAGAAAACTGTCACTGTTTCCTGATGTCATGATACTATAAATAGAGAATCCTAAAAATGCCACCAGAAAGCTACCAGAGCTAATCAATGAATTTGGTTAAGTTGCAGGATATGAAATTAATGCACAAAAATCTCTTCCATTCCTATACATTAATGATGAAAAATCTGAAAGAGAAATTAAGGAAACACTCCCATTTTCCATTGCAACAAAAGGAATAAAATACCAAGGAATAAACCTTCCTAGGGAGACAAAACACCTGTATGCAGAAAACTGTAAGACACTGATGAAAGAAATTAAAGATGATACCAACAGATGGAGAGATATACCATGGTCTTGAATTGGAAGAATCAATATTGTGAAAATGACTATACTACCCAAAGCAATCTACAGATTCAATGCAATCCCTATCAAATTACCAATGGCATTTTTTTCGGAACTAGAATAAAAAAATCTTAAAATTTGTATGGTGACACAAAAGACCCCGAATAGCAAATGCGGTCTTGAGGGAAAAAAAACAGAGCTGGAGGAATCAGACTCCCAGACTTCAGCCTATACTACAAAGCTACAGTAATCAAGACAATATGGTAGTGGCACAAAAACAGAAACATAGATCAATGGAACAAGATAGAAAACCCAGAGATAAACCCATGCACCTATGGTCAACTAATCTATGACAAAGGAGGCAAGGATATATATGGAGAAAAGACAGTCTCTTCAATAAGTGGTGCTGGGAAAACTGGACAGGTACATGTAAAAGAATTAAATTAGAACACTCCCTAACACCAAACACAAAAATAAATTTAAAATGGATTAGAGACCTAAATGTAAGGCTGGCCACTATAAAACTCTTAGAGGAAAACATAGGGAGAACACTCTGACATAAATCACAGCAGGATCTTTTTTTATCCACCTCCTAGAGTAATGGAAATAAAAACAAAAATAAACAAATGGGACCTAAAGAATCTTCAAAGCTTTTGCACAGCAAAGGAAACCATAAACAAGACGAAAAGACAACCCTCAGAATGGGAGAAAATATTTGCGAACGAATCAACAGACAAAGGATTAATCTCCAAAATATATAAACAGCTCATCAAGCTCAATATTAAAGAAACAACCCAATCCAAAAATGGGCAGAAGTAAATAGACATTTCTCCAAAGAAGACATACAGATGGCCAAGAAGCACATGAAAATCTGCTCAACATCACTAATTATTAGAGAAATGCAAATAGAGGTATCACCTCACACCAGTTAGAATTGGAATCATCAGAAAACCTACGAACAACAAATGCTGGAGAGGGTGTGGAGAAAGGGGATTCCTCTCGCACTGTTGGTGGGAATGTAAATTGATACAGCCACTATGGAGAACAGTATGGAGTTTCCTTAAAAAACTAAAAATAGTATTACCATATGATTCAGCAATCCCACTACTGGGCATATTCCCAGAGAAAACCATAATTCAAAAAGACACATGCACCGCAATATTCATTGCAGCACTATTTACGATAGCCAGGTCATGGAAACAACCTAAATGCCCATTGACAGACGAATGGATAAAGAAGATGTGGTACATATATACAATAGAATATTACTCAGCCAAAAAAGGAAGGAAATTGGGTCATTTGTTGAGACTTGGATGGATCTAGAGACTGTCATACAGAGTGAAGTAAGTCAGAAAGAAAAAAACAAATACTGTATATTAACGCATGTATGTGGAACCTAGAAAAATGGTACAGATGAACCGGTTTGCAAGGCAGAAATAGAGACACAGATGTAGAGAACAAATGTATGGACACCAAGGGGGGAAAGCCACAGGGGGTGGGGCTTGTGGTGTGATGAATTGGGCGATTGGGATTGACATGTATACACTGATGTGTATAAAATTGATGACTAATAAGAACCTACTGTATAAAAAAGTAAAATAAAATTTAAAAAATTTTTTAAAAAGTGTGGGACACATAGCTGAGGCTCAGATACATGTGCTGGTGTATAGTCAGATGATTACAGGGAGAAGTAACATGGGTACTGGGGTTTGTAGGCATAAGCAGAATCTGAAATAAGTTTAGAGGGAATATTCAAGATATTTTACATCTTGCTCTTAAAATTATATTCAATTTCTTGAGAAATTGAAGATATTTTTTTGTCTTTTTCATTAATAATCAAAATAAGATTACATTTATAAATATTTTTACTTATAGTCTATGCATTTAAACTGCAGTGAGTTAGCTATCTGTTTTGATAAACTGAATAATCTGTTGTAAAAAAAAAAATGTAAAAACATCAAAATAGTAATTGTCCCATGAAAATCCTACCTAAGAATAGGATTCCTTTAAACAAAGCAGTATGGTCTGGGGGCAAGTGTCCTCTACTTAGAATCATAATATCTATGAGAATATGAATTAATTTAAGAGTTAGTAAAAGGTGCTCTCATGGAGTTATATTGAGCTTGGATTCTGAAGACTGACTGCCTGGGATAAAATCCTGGCTGTCCAATTATTAATCATGGATTAAATTAGATGATGTATGTAAAAGAACACACCTGGCACAAGGTAAGTGCTCATTATAAAATGAAAATTTAGGATGCTCTTAAAGAATAATTTTATTCTTTAAAAAGAATAATAGGAAAAAAAAAGAATAATAGGGATATTTTGAAAAGAATAATAGGGATATTTTACATGCTATTGTAGGGCCAATCAGAATGATCATTTTGGAAAGGGTGAACTTAAGTATATGCAATATAATTTAAATTTCAAAAGTGATTGCCATACATGGAACAAATGCTGGAGTCAGAAGCTGTTTATAGCTGGCTTATAGTAATTTTCTACCTGAGTTCCTGCTTGAATTCCAGTTGAATGCCTTTTCCTACAACCATACAGGTTGCCAAATTGTTATCTGCAAATTGGCAGGGAGAACCATTTCCATGGTGTCATGTTTGCCAACTTAGAGTCCTACCTTATTCTTGCCCGAATGAATCTTATGTTTCATGGTGACTGGGGCCTCTGTAGCACCTATGCTGACAACAGCTAACATGATGATTATTCATTTTTTATGTTGAGTAAAAACATGAAGGTTATATGAAAACTTTGTGCTATTTTTGCAAATTTTCTATAAATCTAAAATTATTTTGAAATAAAAAGTTAAAAATATATGTAGCTTCACAAAATAGGGATGTACAAATGCTGCAAATACTATACAACATAAGAAAATATTCCCAAGCTCATTAATAATAATGGAAATGCAAATTAAAACAAAAATGAGATGCTATTACTCATAAAGACTATCAAGTGTTAGAATGTGGAGAAATAGGAACTCATACAATGATGTGGAAGAATAAGTTGGTATATTTTCTTTGGAAAATGTTTTGGCAATATTTAGAAAAGTTCAAGTTATACAGATGCTGTGATTTAGCAAATATACCCTTAAGTGTATACACTAGAGAAACTTTATATACAAGAAGGTTTATAGCAGCATTGCTCATGATAGTCCCAAAGGGGAAACGACCCAAATCCATCCACAATAGAAGAGAAAAATAGGTTGTTTTCATGTATGGCATCATAGTCAAGATACCTATTGCTCCCTCCTGAGCCTGTCCCTATGGGTGGATACTACTTCTCATCCTATTTCTATCAGTCTTGGCTATGCGAATTGCCAAAGAAATGTGAGTGGAAGTGATACTTGCCAGGCAGCCATTGTGCAGACTTCCCCTTTTGTCCATCTTCCCCTTTTACCTTTCAATGAGACCAGTAATTGTGCATATAGGGTCTGCTTTTTTAGCGTGGGTCTTATAAAGAAGAAGACAAAAAGCAGAGGGGCAAACAAACTGGAAAGAAAATACAATATGAGAAACAAAGCTTCGTTTCTGAAAGATCCTAAGATTTGGGTTGTTTGTTAAAGCTGACTAATATGACTGTGATATGTTCAGGCCATGCAATATTATATGGTAATGAAAACAGTTGAACTAATGGTACAACCAACAATTGGAATAATTTAACAAATATGATATTGAGTGAAATAAGCAAGTTGAGAAGAAGACGTAGAGAATATTCCAGTTATAAAAGTTCAAAACCAGGCAAAAGTAAACTATACTGCTTAGGAATGCATACATAAATAGTAAAATTATAAAGAAAAACAAAGGAATAATTATCATAAAAGTAAGCATAATGGTTACCCCCAGGGGAGCGGCAGGGAGATGTGATTGGACAGAGAAACAAAAGGGGTTTCTGGGGCGCTGACAATGTTTTATTTCTTCATCTGGGTTATGCAGATGTTTGCTTTATAATTATTTTTGAACTTTACATATATGTTTTACACACTCATATGCATATTTCTCACAATTTTAAAAGTAAAAAATGTTATGTATATAATATATATACATATATATTTATATATGACTCCACTTGTACAAATGCTTATGGCTCAAGTTCTACTTTTGTTAAACAAGCATATAATGAATTTACTGGTATTTCCAAGATGGATACAACAGATACAAAATTTCTAACTTGCAAAACTGCACTGGAACTTTGGTCTCACCCTCTTATGCTAGAGGGAGATGTGATCTAATTATCCGATAAGTTTGTTGCTTTTCAGTCAGCGAAGAAATCAAGGTCTCTCTCTTTTAAAAGATTTTTCAATGAGCAAATATATTCTTCAGTATTACTAGAATGACTTTTGCCTGAAAGTGCTTTTGCTAATATGACATATTTTTAAAATTAATTTTGTTATATTTTCCAAAAAGCCCGTAACAGTGTAAATGAGATCAGTTAATCAGTGGTAAGAAAGATAATTCCTGTAGTTATTCAATAATGGTTAATCTTTTGTAAGTGAAGTTTAATTTCAGGTGTACCAGAAGTGATCTAAATATTGTCATTTACATCATTAGATATGGACAGAATCATGATTTAAACAAACGCAAATCACTGGCATGGAAAAAAATCTCATTAAAATAAAATAATGCCTACAAACTGTGTGAACCTTTCAACCTACTCCCAGTGAGTTTCTTTCAGAAGGTATTTTCAAGTTAACAACAGTAAAAACAACAACAACAAACTAAACTCACATTTGGGATTTAGGTTTAACTTGGATTTAGGTTTAACTTGAAGGTAAACCTTGAACAAGCAGCTTCACCATTCTAGACTCCAGCATCTCATCATTTGTAAAGAAACTTACTATTTCTTTAGATGGAAAAAAGGTGTGGATGAGGGGCTTTAATGAGAAGGGCCCACCAGCTTGTGTTGTCTACCTGGTGTTAATCCCCTTTCACCCAAGGGATGTCAACCTAAGGTCTTCCCACTCACTACTCTGCAGTTCCCCAGCTGCTTAACTGACATCCAGATACCTCATGGGTGTTAGGTTGATATGTGGCTCTTATGACATCTGTGATGAATTTAGTAATACATATTCCCATTTTTTGGCAGCACTTGTGAGTACTAGGTAGAGTTCAAATCCAAGCGACGGATGGATGAATCCTTAGAAATGTAGTGCCTCCATAATTAATGCAGAAATACTTTCATCCCATAAGCCTGCCTCTTCTCTGATTACCCTGTCACTTACCAACCTCTGGCTGGGGTAGCCCTTATTCCTCCAGGAGTCCTGGATAGTACGAGTATCGATGCATTTTGATCTTTTATATTTGATGTTGGTCATTTAGCTGTGTGGTAAATTCCTGGTGGGTGGTGGGGAGCTTATGGAGGAGGAGGTGCTTTGGGAACATCCTACAGGGTTCATCAAACAGGGACTCTGTTCTTTCCCTCCTACCTTAACAAGTTGTCCTTTATCCTAGAGAGGCAATGGTGGCTAGTTGACACTGGAGCAAACTGCCAGCCTGCCAAACTTCCAAACCTGACTTTACCACTTTCTACCATTTTATTAACATTTGAGTTTTTTCTTTATCTGTAAAATAAGAATGTTGATATAGAGTTTTTGTGAAGATTAAATGAGTTAGTACATGTACAGAATTTAGAACAATGCCCAGCATATAGCTAACACTATTCAGGTATTAGCTATTATACTCATTACCATTAAAATATATTTTACATTTATGGCTTCCATTTTAAACAGTGTTTGGGGAAAGAATTTCTCTGTTACAAGTCTTTGAAAACCCTTGGACTAGGTGATGGCTGAAGGTTCTTCTTGGACTAACATTCCATGGCCTTATCTTAAATTAAGCCACACTTTTCTTTCATGGTGAGGTGATAATTATATCAAGACGATGTGATTTGCTGTGAACAGCTTTCAAGCACAAGAGTGTTAATATGAAAGAATGAGTCCTACAAGTTTGTTGTCTTTTAATTACATTATATAAACCAAATCAACTTCTCATTGCCCTGATAGCACATTTTAAACTACTTTCAAGTGGAGAACATATCCTGCTCTAACTGTGCCTTCTCCATTGATTGATTGCAGCCCAATCTAATGAAAGTTAGCCAAAGGATATCTGCAGCCTCCCAAATTAAGTTTATATGATCCTTACTTAAATTTGTTACTTGAAAACACTCCATCATATTGAAAGCAAAATGATACCAGGGCTAAAAAGTTAATGAAAAACCTAATTAACTTGGCTGGCTAGCTTTCTGTTGTCAAAAAGTGTTATAGAGCATCAGATAATGAAAGTCTTGATTTGGACAGCAGTAAATAGCTAGTGGAGCATTAAGAAATGGCATAAAATAGGTGCCTCAGAAATCCCCTCTAAAACTCATCTGTGCCATCCCCTTACTTCCCAACTTCCTGAGTGCCACTGCTGAGCATGACCTCTGTCCCCAGTCTACTTTCTATACTTTTAATGATGGACATGCAATTGTAAAGTGTAAAGAAAAATCTACTTTTTAAAATAAAATAAGACTGGATAGAAATGAAAACCTCTGTGTTTGAGTGTGTGCATTTGGATGTAAGTAGACAGTTAACTCAGATAAAGTACTGGCTATTGAAAATAAAATAAAAAGCAATTTAATAGATGATACAATGTAACCAGACCATCACAGCATTAAACTTTAAGAGTCTTATTGGGAGTAACTCCCTTGATTGGATTACTTACAAGTTGCACATGTCAGAAAGGCAAGAACACTTATGTTAATAGCTCAGCCACAAAGTCCTCACAAAATTTTTTTGTGTTGTTCTTATGTGAACATGTAATGGTCATGTTCTATGTGGAAATTATAATACGTGAGCAATACCTTCTAACTGATTTGAAATGAGAATGTATTGTCACGCTCATGTAATTATTTTATGTGTAAATTGTAAATGTGTAAAAAATTATTTTATGTGTAGGAAATCAATGTACATAATTGTACATATTTATGAAATGCATAGATATTAATATGTACCATGTTGTTACTGCTTACTTTACTTATTGAATCATTTAACAAATATTTATTGAATGTCTCCTATTCACCAGGTGCTATGGTAGTGCCACAGATTTAGTGGTAAATAAAAGTTATGATTCCAGTTCTCATAGAGATTACATTGTGGTGTAAGAAACTGGCAAGAAAGAAGTACATAGATCAGTGTGCATGTGCTATGAGAGTAATACGAAGAATCTACTTTAGATTATAGGGAGGGTCATGGTGGGTTGTCCTGAGGAAGTGACATTTAACTGAAGTGCAGTGAAGAATGGGAAACCATGTTTCAGGTAGAAACACATTATGTGCAAAGGTCCTAAGGTGATAAAGGGCTTGGCATATCTAAGGAATGAAGAAGATGAGTGTGGTTGGTGCAAAGTAAGAAGATGGATGATGGATGAGGCTGGATTACAGGCAAAGGCCAGGTCACACAGGGGCTTAAGGCACCACATTAAGAAGTATGGGTTTTATCAAAAAACCTACAAACAATAGATGCTGGAGATGTTGTGGAGAAAAGGGAACCCTTTTACACTGCTGGTGGGAAAGTAAATTGATACAGCCACTATGGAGAACAGTATGGAGGTTCCTTAAAATACTAAAAATAGAACTACCATATGACCCAGCAATCCCACTACTGGGCATATACCCTGAGAAAACCATAATTCAAAAAGAGTCATGTACCACAATGTTCATTGCAACTCTATTTACAGTAGCCAGGACATGGAAGCAACCTAAGTGTCCATCGACAGATGAATGGATAAAGAAGGTGTGGCACATATATACAATGGAATATTATCCGGCCATAAAAGGAAATGAAATTGAGTTATTTGTAGTGAGGTGGATGGACCTAGAGACTGTCATACAGAGTGAAGTAAGTCAGAAAGAGAAAAACAAATACCATATGCTAACACATATATATGGAATTTAAAAAATAAAAATGGTTCTGAAGAACATAGGGGCAGGGCAGGAATAAAGATGCAGACTTAGAGAATGGACTTGAGGACATGGGGAGGGGGAAGGATAAGCTGGGACGAAGTGAGAGAGTGGCATGGACATATATACACTACCAAATGTAAAATAGATAGCTAGTGGGAAGCAGCTGCATGGCACAGGGAGATCAGCTTGGTGCTTTGTGTCCACCTAGAGGGGTGGGATAGGGAGGGTGGGAGGGAGACGCGAGAGGGAGTGGATATGGGGATATATGTATACGTATAGCTCATTCACTTTGTTATAAAGCAGAAACTAACACACCATTGTAAAGCAATTATACTCGAATAAAGATGTTTAAAAAAAGATGAAAAAAGTATAGGTTTTATTCAAAATGAATTAAAAAACATTGAAGGGTTTAAAACAATGTTACATAATCTGTTCTATATAATGAGGGTCACTCTGTTTATTCCGTGTAGAATCGAAGAGATTCTAGAGAAGTAGAGAGACCAATTTGTATGGTTTTTTTGTATTCCAGGTGATAACAGTGTCAGCGAGAATGAAGAGAAGCAGAATTGAGATATATTTTGGAAGTAAAATAGACTGAATTTGGTAGTAGAATGAGTGTGGGATGGGCAGGAGGAGAAGGATGGAAGTGTCTTGGACTCGAGCAACTGGGCAAATGGTGGTGTTATTTACAGTGATGTAGAGTATTTGGGTGACGAGTATGTTTAGGAGAAATGTTAAATAATTTGTTTAGGAGATCTTAAATTTAAGATGCCTATGCAACACCCAAATAACTTGAAATTCTGATTTCCTGCATGAGACTTAGTGATTTAAGTAATTACTCAGACTATAGTTGCAGTTATATAACAAAAATCCCTTCCCCGGATGATTTATTTTCACAGCCATCTCAGGCAATGTGACTTTGATTAGTAATGGCAAAACTACATTTACATCACATGCTTATTTTAAAATATAAAGGGATATGTACTCCGAGCACGTACTATATACTGTTAGGCATTTCGGAGACATTAGATTGCAATTGAACTTCAGAACAACCCTGTGGGACTTGCAGTGTTATATAATCCTCATTTAAGAGATGTCAAAGGTGAAATTCATAGAAGTGAAGGGGTTTGCCCAAGTTTATACATCTAGTATATGAGTGTGACGTGTTTGAAAGGGATAAAAGTATTAAAGTATTATTATCCACAGTTTTTCTGCCTTACCTTTTTAAAAAGTTTTTTATTGCGGTAAATTATACATAATATAAGGTTTCTGATTTTAACCATTTTTTAAAATATTTATTTTTTTGGCTGTGTTGGGTCTTCGTTGCCGTGCATGGGCTTTCTCTAGTTGCAGCGAGCAGGGGCTACTCTTCATTGTGGTGCACAGGCTTCTCATTGTGGTGGCTTCTCTTGTTGTGGAGCATGGGCTCTAGGTGTGTGGACTTCAGTAGTTGTGGCACATGGGCTCAGTAGTTGTGGCTCGTGGGCTCTGGAACACAGGCTCTGTAGTTGTGGCGCACGGGCTTAGTTTCTCCGTGGCTCATGGGATCTTCCCTGACCAGGGCTCAAACCTGTGTCCCCTGCATTGGCAGGCGGATTCTTAACCACTGTGCCACCAGGGAAGTCCTGATTTTAACCATTTTTAACTACACAATACCGTGGCATTAAGTACGTTTACAATGTTATACAACCATGACCACTACCAATTTTCAGAACTTTTTGATCATCCCAAACAGAATCTTTGTACCAATTGACATAACTCCTATTCTTCCCCTCCTACCCTGCCCCTCATCTCTGGTAACATATAACCTACTTTCTGTCTTCTATGAATTTGCCTATTTAGATATTTCATATACGTGGAATCATGCAATATGTGTCTTTTTGTATCTGGCTTATTTCACTTACAGTAATGTTTTCAATGTTTACCTATGTTGTAACATGTGTCAGAATTTCTTTCCTTTTTATGGCTGAATAATATGTCATTGCGTGTGTGTGTGTGCACGTGTGTGCATGCACCTATCTATATCTATTTATATCTATCTTCTGAAGATAGATATAGATATCACAGGTTTTGTATCAATTCATTGTTGATAGAAACTATTGTTTCCACATTTTGCTGTTACGGATAATGCTGCTATGAACATCGGTGCACAATTACCTGTTTGATTCCCTTTATTCAACTTTTTTGGGTATATTCGCAGGACTAGAACTGCTGGATCATATGATAATTCTGTATTTAATTTTTTGCAGAGCCACCCAAATGTTTTCTGGAGAAGTGGAACAATTTTACATTCCTATCAGCATTGCATGAGGGTTTCAATTTCTCTACATCCTCGCCAACACTTGTTAATTAGTGCTTTTTAAACATGATTTAGTTATTTTTAAAAGTTGTTTCCAGTTTTATTGAGATATAATTGATATGTAACATTGTATTTGTTTACGGTGTACAACATATTATTTGATATATGTATATATAGTAAAATGATTACCACAATAAGTTTAGTTAACATCCATCACTTTTTTTAATGATAGGCATCCTCGTGTGTAAAGTAATATCTCATTGCATTTCCATGATGAATAATGATACTGAGCATTTTGCCATATGCTCTTTGGTCCTTTTTATATCTTCTTTGGAGAAATATCTCATCTACATCTCCATTATCTTTGAAGAAATGCCTGCACATTTTTTAATGGGATTTTTTGTTGTTATTGAGTCATAGGGTTCTTTATATATTCTGGATTTTTAATGCCTTATCAATATATGATTCCCAGATATTTTCTTACATTCCTTACCTATATTTTATTTTATAGCCATTGGGCTTTATGGTGTGGATCCAGGCAATCAGTGCAGAGGAGAACTGAATAATCTAAAAGAAGATTAATTGGCTTGGTTTATAGATAAAGCAAAGAGATAACAGGAAAAAGACAAGAGATCCAGAAAGTGAAAGGTGAGGGTAGGAATAAAGCAAGGGAAAATGAAAAGAGGGACAGATGATGAGAGTAATTTATGTGAGAAGAGAGATAAGAGTGGTTAGGCATGAAACTTTGGGGAGACGTGTGTAAATCAATTTTTTGAAATATAATTTACTTATGGAAAAAGCTGAATTATATAAATTACAAGAAGAAAACAATTTTATTCTTTCTTATTGTTGGAATTATAAGGCTACTCCCATTTTCCCCACCTGAGTTTGGGATTCACTAAAATATTTATAGATACAAATAAGAAGGAGATACAAAAAATCATCTCTATAAGTGGTAAAGCTGATAATGGATAATATGTCTTATATCCATGGGCAAGAAGCCTTTATTACACCATATAGCAGAATTAGACAGAATTATCTACCCAGTCACAGGTAGTACTAAGGCCACCTCATATGAGTACATATAGGAGAGGATCAGAATATATACTCCTTACAGACAGCAGGATCTTAAGTGAAAAAGGAGAGGCAGAGGCTCATAGATACATCTAGTTCCTTATCCCAAATTTACCACTCACATAAGGCACAACACTGATCTACAAGAGTGGAGTATGTGAGGAGGGTGCAGAGACTCCAGGAGTCTTTTTAAAATCGATGTGCCACTACATGGAAGAAAACATCAGATGGAGAAAGAAGCACTCTTCTCCTAGTATGCAGCAATGCCCCCAAAACTCAAGTCTATTAAATGGTTCTTTCCTGTACCTTGTATGACATTCCAGGCAGATTTTATAGCTTTTCTGATCATTCTTTTTTAAAAAAAATCTTTATTGGAGTATAATTGCTTTACAATCGTGTATTGGTTTCTGCTTTATAACAAAGTGAATCAACTATACATATACACCTACTCCATATCTCCTCCCTCTTGCGTCTCCCTCCCACCCTCCCTATCCCACCCCTCTAGGTGGTCACAAAGCACCAAGCTATCTCCATGTGCTCTGTGGCTGCTTCCCACTAGCTATCTATATTACATTTGGTAGTGTATATATGTCCATGCCACTCTCTCACTTCGTCCAGCTTACCTATCCCCCTCCCCAGGTCCTCAAGTCCATTCTTTACATCTGTGTCTTCATTCTGGTCCTGCCCCTAGGTTCTTCATAACCAATTTTATTCTTTTTTATATTCCATATATACGTGTTAGCGTACAGTATTTGTTTTTCTCTTTCTGAGTAACTTCACTCTATTACAGACTCTAGGTCCATCCACCTCACTACAAATAACACAATTTCATTTCTATTTATGGCTGAGTAATATTCCATTGTATATATGTGCCACATCTTCTTTATCCTTTCATCTGTCAATGGACACATAGGTTGCTTCCATGTCCTGGCTATTGTAAATAGAGCTACAATGAACATTGTGGTACATGACTCTTTTTTTTTTTTCTGAGAAAACCGTAATTTAAAAACAGTTCTATGCAGGTCTCTCACTGTTGTGGCCTCTCCCATTGTGGAGCACAGGCTCCGGACATGCAGGCTCAGCAGCCATGTTTCATGGGCCTAGCCTCTCTGCGGCATGTGGGATCTTCCCGGACTGGGGCACGAACCTGTGTCCCCTGCATCAGCAGGCGGACTCTTAACCTCTGCACCACCAGGGAAGCCCATGACTCTTTCTAAATTATGGTTTTCTCACGGTATATGCCCAGGAGTGGGATTGCTGGGTCATATGGTAGTTCTATTTTTATTTTTTTAAGGAACCTCCATATGGTTCTCCATAGTGGCTGTATCAGTTTACATTCCCACCAGCAGTGCAAGAGGGTTCCCTTTTCTCCACACCCTCTCCAGCATTTATTGTTTGTAGACTTTTTGATGATGGCCATTCTGACAGGTGTGAAGTGATACCTCATTGTAGTTTTGATTTACATTTCTCTAATGATTAATGATGTTGAGCATTTTTTCATGTGTTTGTCGGCAATCTGTATATCTTCTTTGGAGAAATGTCTATTTAGGTCTTCTGCCCATTATCGGATTGGGTGGTTTGTTTGTTTGATATTGATCTGCATTAGCTGCTTGTAAATTGTGGCAATTAATCCTTTGTCAGTTGCCTCATTTGCAAATATTTTCTCCCATTCTGAGGGTTGTCTTTTCATCTTGTTTACGGTTTCCTTTGCTGTGCAAAAACTTTTAAGTTTCATTACGTCCCATTTGTTTATTTTTGTTTTTATTTCCCTTTCTCTAGGAGGTGGGTCAAAAAGGATCTTGCTGTGATTTATGTCATAGAGTGTTCTGCCTATGTTTTCCTCTAAGAGTTTTACAGTGTTTGGCCTTACATTTAGGTCTTTAATCCATTTTGAGTTTACTTTTGTGTATGGTGTTAGGGAGTGTTCTAATTTCATTCTTTTACTTGTAGCTGTCCGGTTTTCCCAGCACCACTTATTGAAGAGGCTGTCTTTTCTCCATTGTATATTCTTGCTTCCTTTATCAAAAATAAGGTGACCATATGTACGTGAGTTTAGCTCTGGGATTTCTATCCTGTTCCATTGATCTACGTTTCTGTTTTTGTGCCAGTACCATATTGTCTTCATTACTGTAGCTTTGTAGAATAGTCTGAAATCAGGTAGCCTGATTCCTCCAGCTCCGTTTTTCTTATCAAGATTGCTTTGGCTAGTCAGCGTCTTTTGTATTTCCTTACAAATTGTGAAATATTTTGTTCTATTTCTGTACAAATGCCATTGGTAGTTTGATAGGGATTGAATTGAATCTGTAGATTGTTTTGAGTAGTATAGTCATTTTCACAATGTTGATTCTTCCAATGCAAGAACATGGTATATCTCTCCATCTGTTTGTGTCATCTCTGATTTCTTTCATCAGTGTCTTATAGTTTTCTGAGTACAAGTCTTTTACCTCCTTAGGCAGGTTTATCCCTATGTATTTTATTTATTTTAATTAATTAATTAATTATTTAATTTATTTTTGTCTGTGTTGAGTCTTTGTTGCTGTGCACGAGTTTCCTTTAGTTGCAATTAGCTGAGGCTACTCTTGAGAAATAAAAAGAGAGCTGGAGGAATCAGGCTCCCTGACTTCAGACTATGCTACAAAGCTACATTAATCAAGACAGTATGGTACTGGTACAAAAACAGAAATATAGATCAATGGAGCAGGATAGAAAGCACAGTGATAAACCCACGCACATATGGTCACCTTATCTTTGATAAAGGAGGCAAGAATACACAGTGGAGAAAAGACAGCCTCTTCAATAAGTGGTGCTGGGAAAACTGGACAGGTACATGTAAAAGAATGAAATCAGAACACTCCCTAATACCATACACACAAAAAAACCTCAAAATGGATTAAAGACCTAAATGTAAGGGCAGACACCATCAAACTCTTAGAGGAAAACATAGGCAGAACACTCTATGACATAAATCACAGCAAGATCCTTTTTGACCCACCTCCTAGAGAAATGGAAATAAAAACAAAAATAAACAAATGGGACCTAATGAAACTTCAAAGCTTTTGCACAGCAAAGGAAACCATAAACAAGACCAAAAGACAACCCTCAGAATGGGAGAAAATATTTGCAAATAAAGCAACTGATAAAGGATTAATCTCAAAACATACAAGCAGCTCATGCAGCTCAATATCAAACAAACAAACCACCCAAATCCAAAAATGGGCAGAAGACCTAAATAGACATTTCTCCAAAGAAGATATACAGATTGCCAACAAACACATGAAAGGATGCTCAACATCATTAATCATTAGAGAAATGCAAATCAAAACTACAGTGAGATACTATCTCACAGCGGTCAGAATGGCCATCATCAAAAAATCTACAAACAATAAATGCTGGAGAGGGTGTGGAGAAAAGGGAACCCTCTTGCACTGTTGGTGGGAATGTAAAGTGATACAGCCACTATGGAGAACAGTATGGAGGTTCCTTAAAAAACTAAAAATAGAACTACCATACGACTCAGCAATCCCACTCCTGGGCATATACCCTGAGAAAACCATAATTCAAAAAGAGTCATGTACCAGAATGTTAATTGCAGTTCTATTTACAATAGCCAGGACATGGAAGCAACCTAAGTTTCCATCAACAAATGAATGGATAAAGAAGATGTGGCACATACATACAACGGAATATTACTCAGCCATAAAAAGGAACGAAACTGAGTTATTTGTAGTGAGGTGGATGGACCTAGAGTCTGTCATACAGAGTGAAGTAACTCAGAAAGAGAAAAACAAATACCGTATGCTAACACATATATATGGAATTTAAGAAGAAAAAAAAATGTCATGAAGAACCTAAGGGTAAGACAGGAATAAAGACACAGACCTACTGGAGAACGGACTTGAGGATATGGGGAGGGGGAAGGGTGAGCTGTGACAGGGCGAGAGAGAGGCATGGACAGATATACACTAACAAACATAAGGTAGATAGCTAGTGGGAAGCAGTCGCATGGCACAGGGATATGGGCTAGGTGCTTTGTGACCGCTTGGAGGGGTGGGATAGGGAGGGTGGGAGGGAGGGTGATGCAAGAGGGAAGAGATATGGGAACATATGTATATGTATAACTGATTCACTTTGTTATAAAGCAGAAACTAACACACCATTGTAAAGCAATTATACCCCAATAAAGATGTTAAAAAAGAAACAAAAAAAACCTAAAAGGCTTCTTTACAACAAAAGATACAATCAACAAAATGAAAAGACAATCTAAGGAATGGGAGAAATATTTGCAAAATGCACATCTGAAAATGGGTTAATATCCAAAGGGACTCACACAACTCAATAGCGAGAAAACAAAATCAACAAAAACCCAAAACAAATAATCTAATTTAAAAATGCGCAAAGGTTACTGCCCTGGCAGTCTAGTGGTTAAGACTCTGTGCTTCCAGTGTAGGGGCATGGGTTGGATCCCTGGTTGGGGAACTAAGATCCTGCATGCTGTGCAGTGCAACCAAAAAAATTAAAATAAAATAATTTTAAAAAATTCGCAAAGGACCTGAATAGATACTTTTTCCAAAGGAGATATTCAAACGGTTGACAGGTAGGTACATGAAAAGGTGGTCAACATTACTAAGCATTAGGGAAATGCAAATCAAAACTGCAATGAGATATCAGTCACATCTGTTAGAATGACTTTCATTAAAAAGACAAAAGAGGGCTTCCCTGGTGGCGCAGTGGTAGAGAGTCCGCCTGCTGATGCAGGGGACACGGGTTCGTGCCCCAGTCTGGGAGAATCCCACATGCCATGTAGCAGCTGGGCCCGTGAGCCATGTCTGCTGAGCCTGCACGTCCAGAGCCTGTGCTCCGCAACGGGAGAGGCCACAACAGTGAGAGGCCCGCATACCGCAAAAAAAAAAAAAAAAAAAAAAAAAAAAAAGACAAGATAACAAGTGTTGGTAAGGATGTAGAGAAAAGGGAACACTTGTGCACTGTTGGTGGGAATGTAAATTCGTGCAGCAGTATGGAAAACAGTGTGGAGGTTCCTCAAAAAAATTTTTAAAAAGATACCATATACTGTATTAATTCCACTTCTGGGTATACATCTGGAGGAAACAAAATCACTATCCCAGAAAGATATCTGTACTCCCACATTCATTGCAACATTATTTACAATAGCCAAAGCATGGAAACATCCTAAGTGTCCATTGATGGATGAATGGATCAAGAATATGTGAGATAAATGTATCTATATCTGTATCTATATAATGGAATATTATTCAGCCGTAAAAGAGACAGAAATCCTGCCATTTGCAACAACATGGATGGACCTTGGTGGCATCATGCTAAGTGAAATAAGTCAGTCAGAGAAAGATAAATACTGTATGATTTCTCTTATGTGTAGAATCTAAAATAAAAATCTCGTAGAAGCAGAGATCAGCTTTGTGGTTGCCAGAGGCAGGGGATGGGAGGTGGGATAATTAGGTGAAGGTGATTCAAAGGTACTAACTTCCAGTTATAAGATAAATAAGTTCTGGGGATGTAATGAACAGCCTGGTGATTATAGTTAACAATACTGTGTTGCATATTTGAAAGTTGCTAAAAGAGGAAATTTTAAAAGTTCTCATCACACACAAAAATTTTTGTAATTATGTAAGGTGATGGATGTTAACTAAACTTATTGCTGTAGTCATTTCACAGTATATACATATATCAAATCCTTATGTTGTGCACTTTAAACTTACACAATATGTCAATTATATCTCAATGAAACTAGGAGGAAAAGAATAAGACAGAAGTATCCTATTAGAAATCTTAGAAGTGAAAAATATCATTATTAAACTAGCAATTTAGTAGACATGATAAACTCTAAACTGTACATAAATGAAGAGGGAATTCATATAATGGGTCATGAGGCCAAGGAATTTACTCGGAATGCAGCACATAAATATATAAAAATGATGAAAGACGAGTTAATAGAAATAGATTGACAAGTTCCATTATAAGTATAATAAAACTAGCAAAATAAGAGAAAAGAGGGAAAGGCACAGAAACATTTGAAGAGATATTGAAAACAATTTTAAGAATTCAAGAAAGGCATGAGTCCTCCTCTCAAAATTAAGCTTTAAATAGAAAGATAAATTAAATTAAATTCTTAGATAGATAGAACTTAATGAAACTGCAGAATGTTACTGCCAAATATTAAGATACAGGGAAAAATGTTAAAGCTACCATACATAGAAGACAGATGATCAATCAAAGAACAATAATTTAAAAACTGGATTTATCTTCAGTATTAAGAGATGACAGAAATCCATGGTATAATAAATTCAGTCCAACTACCATCCAAAAAGCAAAGATAAATGAAGACATTTTCAAAAATACAAAGATTAAGATGCATAACCACACAAAGACTCTTGTTGCAAGACACTCCAAAGGATGTCTTTCATCAAGAAGAAAAGAGAATGTAAAAGTGCAGAATACAGAAAACAATGGCAAGCAGAGATTTTTTTTATTTGCATATATCTTTTTTTTAAACATCTTTATTGAGGTATAATTGCTTTACAATGGTGTGTTAGTTTCTGCTTTATAACAAAGTGAATCAGTTATACATATACATATGTTCCCATATCTCTTCCCTCTTGCATCACCCTCCCTCCCACCCTCCCTATCCCACCCCTCCAAGCGGTCACAAAGCACCTAGCCCATATCCCTGTGCCATGCGACTGCTTCCCACTAGCTATCTACCTTATGTTTGTTAGTGTATATCTGTCCATGCCTCTCTCTCGCCCTGTCACAGCTCACCCTTCCCCCTCCCCATATCCTCAAGTCCGTTCTCCAGTAGGTCTGTGTCTTTATTCCTGTCTTACCCCTAGGTTCTTCATGACATTGTTTTTTTTATTCCATATATATGTGTTAGCATACAGTATTTGTTTTTCTCTTTCTGACTTACTTCAATCAGTATGAAAGACTATAGATCTATCCACTTCATTACAAATAGCTCAATTTTGTTTCTTTTTATGGCTGAGTAATATTCCTATGTATATGTGTGCCACATCTTCTTTATCCATTCATCCAATGATGGACACTTAGGTTGTTTCCATCTCTGGGCTATTGTAAATAGAGCTGCAATGAACATTTTGGTACATGACTCTTTTTGAATTTTGGTTTTCTCAGGGTATGTGCCCAGTAGTGGGATTGCTGGGTCATATGGTAGTTCTATTTTTAGTTTTTTAAGGAACCTCCATACTGTTCTCCATAGTGGCTGAACCAATTCACATTCCCACCAGCAGTGCAAGAGCGTTCTCTATTCTCCACACCCTCTCCAGCATTTATTGTTTGTAGATTTTTTGATGATGGCCATTCTGACTGGTGTGAGATGATATCTCATTGTAGTTTTGACTTGCATTTCTCTAATGATTAATGATGTTGAGCATTCTTTCATGTGTTTGTTGGCAGTCTGTATATCTTCTTTGGAGAAATGTCTATTTAGGTCTTCTGCCCATTTTTGGATTGGGTTGCTTGTTCTTTTGTTATTGAGCTGCATGAGCTGCTTGTAAATTTTGGAAATTAATCCTTTGCCAGTTTCTTCATTTGCAAATATTTTCTCCCATTCTGAGGGTTGTCTTTTGGTCTTGTTTATGGTTTCCTATGCTGTACAAAAGCTTTGAAGTTTCATTAGGTCCCATTTGTTTATTTTTGTTTTTATTTCTATTTCTCTAGGAGGTGGGTCGAAAAGGATCTTGCTGTGATTTATGTCATAGAGTGTTCTGCCTATGTTTTCCTCTAAGAGTTTGATACTCTCTGTCCTTACATTTAGCTGTTTAATCGATTTTGAGCATATTTTTGTGTATGGTGTTAGGGAGTGATCTAATCTCATACTTTTACATGTACCTGTCCAGTTTTCCGAGCACCACTTATTGAAGAGGCTGTCCTTTCTCCACTGTACATTCCTGCCAGCTTTATTAAAGGTAAGCTGTCCATACGTGTGTGAGTTTATCTCTGGGCTTTCTATCCTGTTCCATTGATCTATCTTTCTGTTTTTGTGCCAGTACCATACTGTCTTGATTACTGTAGCTTTGTAGCATAGTCTGAAGTCAGGGAGCCTGATTCCTCCAGCTCCGTTTTTCATTCTCAAGATTGCTTTGGCTATTCGGGGTCTTTTGTGTTTCCATACAAATTGTGAAATTTTGGTCTAGTTCTGTGAAAAATGCCAGTGGTAGTTTGATAGGGATTGCATTGAATCTATAGATTGCTTTGGGTAGTAGAGTCATTTTCACAATGTTGATTCTTCCAATCCAAGAACATGGTATATCTCTCCATCTATTTGTATCATCTTTAATTTCTTTCATCAGTGTCCTATAATTTTCTGCATTCAGGTCTTTTGTCTCCTTAGTTAGGTTTATTCCTAGATATTTTATTCTTTTCATTGCCATGGTAAATGGGAGTGTTTTCTTGATTTCACTTTCAGAGTTTTCATCATTAGTATATAGGAATGCCAGAGATTTCTGTGCATTCATTTTGTATCCTGCTACTTTACCAAATTCATTGATTAGCTCTAGTAGTTTTCTGGTAGCACCTTTAGGATACTCTATGTAGAGTATCATGTTATCTGCAAACAGTGACAGCTTTACTTCTTCTTTTCCGATTTGGATTCCTTTTATTTCCTTCTCTTCTCTGATTGCTGTGGCTAAAACTTCCAAAACTATGTTGAATAAGAGTGGTGAGAGTGGGCAACCTTGTCTTGTTCCTGATCTTAGTGGAAATGCTTTCAGTTTTTCACCATTGAGGATGATGTTTGCTGTGGGCTTGTCATATATGGCCTTTATTATGTTGAGCAAAGTTCCCTCTATGCCTACTTTCTGCAGGGTTTTTATCATAAATGGGTGTTGAATTTTGTCAAAAGCTTTCTCTGCATCTATTGAGATGATCATATGTTTTTTCTCCTTCAATATGTTAGTATGGTTTATCACATTAATAGATTTGCATATATTGAAGAATCCTTGCATTCCTAGAATAAACCCCTCTTGATCATGGTGTATGATCCTTTTAATGTGCTGTTGGATTCTGTTTGCTAGTATTTTGTTGAGGATTTTTGCTTCTATGTTCATCAGTGATATTGGCCTGTAGTTTTCTTTCTTTGTGACATCCTTGTCTGGTTTTGGTATCAGGGTGATGGTGGCCTCGTAGAATGAGTTTGGGAGTGTTCCTCCCTCTGCTATATTTTGGAAGAGTTTGAGAAGGATAGGTGTTAGCTCTTCTCTAAATGTTTCATAGAATTCGCCTGTGAAGCCATCTGGTCCTAGGCTTTTGTTTGTTGGAAGATTTTTAATCACAGTTTCAATTTCAGTGCTTGTGATTGGTCGGTTCATATTTTCTATTTCTTCCTGATTCAGTCTAGGCAGGTTGTGCATTTCTAAGCATTTGTCCATTTCTTCCAGATTGTCCATTTTATTGGCATAGAGTTGCTTGTAGTAATCTCTCGTGATCTTTTTTATTTCTGCAGTGTCAGTTGTTACTTCTCCTTTTTCATTTCTAATTCTATTGATTTGAGTCTTCTCCCTTTTTTTCTTGATAAGTCTGGCTAGTGGCTTATCTATTTTGTTTATCTTCTCAAAGAACCAGCTTTTAGTTTTATTGATCTTTGCTATTGTTTCCCTCATTTCTTTTTCCTTTATTTCTCATCTGATTTTTATGATTTCTTTCCGTCTGCTAACTTTGGGGGATTTTTGTTCTTCTTTCTCTAATTGCTTGAGGTGCAAGGTTAGGTTCTTTATTCGAGATGTTTCCTGCTTCTTAAGGTGGGCTTGTATTGCTTTAAACTTCCCCCTTAAAACTGCTTTTGCTGCATCCCATAGGTTTAGCATCTTTGTGTTCCATTGTCATTTGTTTCTAGGTATTTTTTAATTTCCTCCTTGATTTCTTCAGTGATCACTTCGTTATTAAGTAGTGTATTGTTTAGCCTCCATGTGTTTGTACTTTTTACAGATCTTTTCCTGTAATTGGTATCTAGTGTCATGGCATTGTGGTCAGAAAAGATACTTATACAATTTCAATTTTCTTAAATTTACCAAGGCTTGTTTTGTGACCCAAGATATGATCTATCCTGGAGAATGTTCCATAAGCACTTGAGAAAAATGTGTATTCTACTGTTTTTTGATGGAGTGTCCTATAAATATCAATTAAGTCCATCTTGTTTAATGTATCATTTAAAGGTTGTGTTTCCTTATTTATTTTCATTTTGGATGATCAGTCCATTGGTGAAAGTGGGGTGTTAAAGTCCCCTACTATGATTGTGTTACTGTCGATTTCCCCTTTTATGGCTGTTAGTTTTTTCCTTATGTATTGAGGTGCTCCTATGTTGGGTGCATAAATACTTACAATTGTTTTATCTTCTTCTTGGATCAATCCCTTGATCATTATGTAGTGTCCTTCTTTGTCTCTTCTAATAGTCTTTATTTTAAAGTTTATTTTGTCTGATATGAGAATTGCTACGCCAGCTTTCTTTTGGTTTCCATTTGCATGGAATATCGTTTTCCATCCCCTTACTTTCAGTCTATATGTGTCTCTAGGTCTGAAGTGGTCTCTTGTAGACAGCATATATATGGGTCTTGTTTTTGTATCCATTCAGCCAATCTGTGTCTTTTGGTGGGAGCATTTAGTCCATTTACATTTAAGGTAATTATCGATATGTATGTTCTTATTCCCATTTTCCAAATTGTTTTGAGTTCATAATTATAGGTCTTTTCCTTCTCTTTTGTTTCTTGTCTAGAGAAGTTCCTTTAGCATTTCTTGTAAAGCTGGTTTGGTGGTGCTGAACTCTCTCAGCTTTTGCTTGTCTGTAAAGGTTTTAATTTCTCCATCAAATCTTAATGAGATCCTTGCTGGGTAGAGTAGTCTTGTCTGCAGGTTTTACTCCTTCATCACTTTCAGTATGTCCTGCCACTCCCTTCTGGCTTGTAGGGTTTCTGCTGAGAGATCAGCTGTTAACCTTATGGGGATTCCCTTGTGTGTTATTTGTTGTTTTTCTCTTGCTGCTTTTAATATGCTTTCTTTGTATTTAATTTTTGACAGTTTGATTAATATGTGTCTTGGTGTATTTCTCCTTGTATTTCTCCTGTATGGGACTCTCTGTGCTTCCTGTACTTGATTAACTATTTCCTTTCCCATATTAGGGAAGTTTTCAACCATAATCTCTTCAAATATTTTCTCAGTCCCATTCGTTTTCTCTTCTTCTTCTGGACCCCGTATAATTCGAATGTTGGTGCATTTAATGTTGTCCCAGAGGTCTCTGAGACTGTCCTCAGTTCTTTTAATTCTTTTTTCTTTATTCTGCTCTGCAGTAGTTATTTCCACTATTTTATCTTCCAGGGTACTTATCCATTCTTCTGCCTCAGTTATTCTGCTATTGATCCCATCTAGAGTATTTTAAATTTCATTTATTGTGTTGTTCGTTGTTGCTTGTTTCATCTTTATTTCTTCTAGGTCCTTGTTAAAAGTTTCTTGCATTTTGTCCATTCTTTTTCCAAGATTTTGGATCATCTTTACTATCATAATTCTGAATTCTTTTCAGGTAGACTGCCTATTTCCTCTTCATTTGTTAGGTCTGGTGCATTTTTATGTTGCTCCTTCATCTGCTGTGTGTTCTTCTGTCTTCTCATTTTGCTTATCTTACTATGTTTGGGATCTCCTTTTTGCAGGCTGCAGGTTCGTAGTTCCCGTTGTTTTTGATGTCTGTCTCCAGTGGCTAAGGTTGGTTCAGTGGGTTGTGTAGGCTTCCTGGTGGAGGGCACTAGTGCCTGTGTTGTGTTGCATGAGGCTGGATCTTGTCTCTCTAGAGGGCAGGTCCACATCTGGTGGTGTGTTTTGGGGTGTCTGTGGACTTATTATGATTTTAGCCAGCCTCTCTTCTAATGGATGGAGCTGTGTTCCTGTTTTGCTAGTTGTTTGGCATAGGTTGCCCAGCACTGCAGCTTGCTGGTCGTTGAGTGAAGCTGGGTGCTTGTGTTAAGATGGAGGTCTCAGGGAGATTTTCGCCATTTGATATTATGTGGAGCTGGGAGGTCTCTTGTTGACCAGTGTCCTGAAGTTGGCTCTCCCACCTCAGAGGCAGAGCCTGACTCCTGGCTGGAGCACCAAGCGCCTTTCATCCACACGGCTCAGAATAAAAGGGAGAAAAAGCAGAGAGAATTAGTAGAAGTATGAAGAAAGAAAGAAAGAAAGAAGGGAAGAAAGAAAGAAAGAAAGAAGGAAAGAAAGAAAGAAAGGAAGGAAGGAAGGAAGGAAGGAAGGAAGGAAGGAAGGAAGGAAGGAAGAAAGAAAGAAAGAAAGGAGGGAAGGAAGGAAGGAAGGAAGAAAGAAAGAAGAAAAGAAGGGAAGAAGGAAAGAAAGGAGGGAGGGAGGGAGGGAGGAAGGAAGGAAGGAGGGAAGGAAGGAAAAAAGACAGAAAGAAAGAAGATACAGTAAAATAAAATAAAGTATAATAAAGTTATTGAATTAAAAAATAATTATTTAGAAAAAAAAAGGGACGGATAGAATCTTAGGACAAATGGTGGAAGCAAAGCTATACAGACAAAATCTTACGCAGAAGCATACACATACACCCTCACAAAAAGACGTAAAGGGGAAAAAAATCATAAATCTTGCTCTCAAAGTCCACCTGCTTAATTTGGGATGATTCGTTGTCTAAAGGAGGGAAGGAAGGAAGGAAGGAAGAAAGAAAGAAGGTAAAGTATAATAAAGTTATTAAAATTAATTAAGAAAAAATTTTTTTAAGAAATGGACAGATAGATCCCTAGGACAAATGGTGGAAGCAAAGCTATACAGACAAGATCTCACACAGAAGCATACACATACACATTCACAAAAAGAGGAGAAGGGGAAAAAATCATAGATCTTGCTCTCGAAGTCCACCTCCTCAATTTAGGATGATTCGTTGTCTATTCATGTATTCCACAGATGCAGGGTACATCAAGTTGACTGTGGAGCTTTAATCCGCTGTTTCTGAAGCTGCTGGGAGAGATTTCCCTTTCTCTTCATTGTTCTCACAGCTCACAGGGGCTCAGCTTTGGATTTGGCCCTGCCTCTGCATGTAGGTCGCTGGAGGGCGTCTGTGTTTTTGCTCAGAGAGGATGGGGTTAAAGGAGCCACTGATTCGGGGGCTCTGGTGCACTCAGGCCGGGGGGAGTGAGGGGCATGGCGTGCGGGGTGGGCCTGCGGCGGCAGAGGCCAGCGTGACGTTGCACCAGCCTGAGGCCCGTCATGCGTTCTCCCGGGGAAGTTGTCCCTGGATCCTGGGAACCTGGCAGTGGCGGGCTGCACAGGCTTCCCGGAAGAGGGGTGTGGATAGTGACCTGTGCTCACACACAGGCCCCTTGGTGGCGGCAGCAGCAGCCTTAGCGTATCCCACCTGTCCCTGGGGTCCGCGCTTTTAGCTGCAGCTCGCGCCCGTCCCTGGGGTCCGTGCTTTTGGCCATGGCTTGCGCCCGTCTCTGGGGTCCACGCTTTTATCCACGGCTCGCGCCCGTCTCTGGAGTTCCTTTAAGCAGCGCTCTTAAACCCCTCTCCTCGTGCACCAGGAAACAAAGAGGGAAGAAAAAGTCTCTTGCCTCTTCGGCAGGTGCAGACTTTTCCCCGGACTCCCTGCTGGCTAGCCGTGGTGCACTAATCCCTTCAGGCTGTGTTCAAGCCGCCAACCCCAGTCCTCTCCCTGCGCTCCGACCGAAGCCCGGGACTCAGCTCGTAGCCCTGCCTGCCCTGGCGGGTGAGCAGACAAGCCTCTCGGGCTGTGAGTGTGGGTCGGCACTGATCCTCTGTGCAGGAATCTCCCCGCTTTGCCCTCCGCACCCCTGTTGCTGTGTTCTCCTCCGCGGCTCTGAAGCTCCCCCATCCGCCTCCCACAGTCTCTGCCCACGAAGGGGCTTCCTAGTGTGTGGAAACCTTTCCTCCTTCACAGCTCCCTCCCACTGGTGCAGGTGCCGTCCCTATTCTTTTGTCTCTGTTTTTTCTTTTGCCCTACCCAAGTACATGTGGTGTTTCTTGCCTTTTGGGAGGTCTGAGGTCTTCTGCCAGCATTCAGTAGGTGTTTTATAGGAGTTGTTCCACGTGTAGATGTATTTCTGGTGTATCTGTGGGGAGGAGGGTGATCTCCACGTCTTACTTTCCGCCATCTTCCCAGCACCGCCCCGCAAGCACAGATTTTTGATAATATATTAGTAAATTAAATTTACCATTGAATAGAAAATAACTTTTTGCAATTAAAAGATGAAACTGAAATTTTAGACAGCAATAGCAACAATGGGGTTTGAGTTGGTGCTCTTCAATATGTTTTGTGGTGACTTAAAGCAAGTCAAGACTATTTGTGTGTGTGTGTGTGTGTGTGTGTGTGTGTGTGTGTGTGTGAAGAGGAGAAAGGATGTACTGAATAATGTTAGATACCATTAGAAACATTTTGAGGTGAGGATATATGCAAAAATATAAAGTATAACTATTCATAAAATAGAAATGCAATCCATAGATTTCAGTATAATAGAGGAAAGAAAAAGGTTTATAGGTAACCTTATGAATCAAACAATCATTAAAGGATGGAAATGAATTATTAATAAGGTACAGTAAAGAAAACATAAAAGGCAATGGGTAAAATACACTAAAGTATATCATAATCAAAAAAAGAAGTAAACAAGAGTATCAAATTGGATTTGAGAAAAATCAGTTATATTATGCATAAGAGAAAAACCTAAAACAAAATTAAATATAAAATTGGAAAATGGAGCAATTAGAAAAGGTATATTTAACTGTCATTATTATTGTACTTGATATGATTACTTACATAAAAACGTGTTGACCTGATACAAATAGACTGCCAGATATTTGTCCAGCAAAGATAGATTTATTCAGGATCAGTAGAGAATTGCAATTCAGGGTCTGCAACCATGGCGAGCCACCTGCAAGACCCCGCATGGCAAGTGAGAGAGACGGCTTTTACAGAGAGGAAAAAGAAGTTGGGAGGGCTATAGTAAACAAAGAGTCCTTGGCTTTTCATTGGCTGAGTCCTTGCCGGGAAAGAAGAGGTGTCTCTTTTTCCTGTTGGGCTGTGCTATTGTTGCAGCGTATGAGAGCTCCCCCTTCTGGTCTCCCAACTCTTTATTTATTTATTTATTTATCATAATTAAATAGCAATATATTTTTAGAGAAACGTTCTACTCATGAATTTTTCCTTAAAGTTCATTGTATTACTTAACCATAAAAGCGACCTACTTATTATATATAGATTGGGAAGCACAGAAAAGCATAAAGAAAGAGGGGGAAAGTGACCGATTAGCCCACCATACAGAAGTAGCTACTTTTAACAGTTTACTATATCTTTTCCAGTGTTTTATCTTTGCCCTTTATTCACATAGCTAAAACCATATGATGTACACAAATTTTTAACCTACTTTTCCCTGTAATATCATAGAATCAGCATTCCTCTGGTTTTATTAAAACTGCTTTGTAAACATCATTGTCTTAGCTGCACAATACTCCATTGTAAGGAGGTATGGTTTATCTAACTACACCCTTATCAGTTGACACTTTCATTGCCCTCTGAAAGCTAAACACTAAACTCAGCATACACAACAGGAGTCATGGGTGGAGGGACCCAGGAGATCCCATGGGACTGACCGTGTGACCAGGGTTACACAAACCTTCAGGCAAGGTAGCTGCATGTAATCTTGGGAAGATGAGACTGGTGTGTGATTATAATTTTGCTAGTAGGACGCAAACTCACAGCAGTGTATATCCTCTTTGGAGAACAAGCAGAAGGGTGTCCCCAGCACGTAGCTTGGAAAAGAAAGAACTCGAAGCTGACAGACTCGTGCTGGCCTTCCCTAGTGAGAAGGAGTCCTGGCCCAAAGATTTATATTTTTTACATCTTGGGTAAACCTTTCCTGAGCCCCCTCTATATGGCAGGCGAAGGGGATACCTAGGAGTTAAGGCACCCTCTATGCCTCAGAGGATGTAGCAGGGCAGGCAGGCTGATCAGTGTGATTGTGAAGATGTGGGGCAGCGCAGTGCTGTCTGTGCCGTGGTGGGACTGTGTTCTGGGAGCATGGAGGGGGCGTCCCGGGCCCAGTCTTGGTATGGGGGTGGAGGTGGGGACAGGGAGGCTTCCAATAGAAGGTGACACCTGAATTGAGGCTCAATAGACAAACTAGAATTAGAATCCGCTGAGCACCACTGCAGATTCCCCCCATTGGTCACCTCCTTCTGATTCCACACTCACCGCATGGCTGTTCGTAACTAATTTGGCTTCCAGTATCCATAGACAGACGATGCGCTATTCAGGTCCTTGTGATGGGGGCATTTCTCATTGCCATGGCTGTGTTAGTATCTGCTCTTGAACTTGGTTTCCATGAGTCTGTCTCCGAGAAATGGGCCCTGCTCTTTGTTCTGACCTGGTGAGGTTTCTGAGGCTGCAAGGCCAAGGATGCCTGGGCCTGAGGCATGGTGAACTGGCCAGGGTGACCCAAGTACCCCAAGAAGCCCTCTCTGGGAACATCAGAGCTCCACCTTCTCCCTTCTAACTGCAACAGCTCCTCCTCAAGGGTGTCATGAGCATTAATTGGGATGATTAATGGACAATGGGTCTGGCTCAGAGCTGGTGCTTGGAGGTCTAATTCTCGTCCTCCCTCGCAGACTGTCCTGCTCCTGTTCGGGGACAGCGGGTGAGTGGAGAGGATGAGTCACATCACACCCTCCAGCTAGTTCATTAACCAAGCCATCAGTCAACGTGATTAATTGTTTCTTTTCGAGATAAATGTTTAAAATATCATCTCTTATGACAAGGTTCTTTAAAAGCTTTGCTGAGGGTGGTAGGGGAAGATAATATATATGCACTGAACAACCAGAAAATCACACTGGAAGCAATTTGACTGTGAAGCTTCCCTCCTAGGCCTGGGCTGGATGTTTATGGTCAGCATCTGATCTGGCCAGGCAGTGTCCAGCTAAGTAACTGGCAGAGCTGGAATTCACACCCAGATCTGTCTTTCTAAGCCCCAGCGCCTATACTGTTGGCTGCTATGTGTGGTGCCTCCATGTGTGGTGAGTGGACAGAAAGTCATGGACTTTTTGGTGTCAGATGGGCCTGGCTTTGCCTGAGAAGCTGTTTGAACTTGGACAGACCATTTAGTCTCCTTAACAACCAGAAGACAACAGTGGCAGCAGCAGCAATGATAATGACTCATACTTACAGGGCACTTGGTAGGAGCCAGGCAGTGATTTACTATACTAACTTGCAACAACACTATGAGGTTGATACTATTATTATGTTGCCAGGGAGTTAATAACAGTGACCTCAGTGTGACTGTGAAGATTAAATGAGATACTATGTGTGCAAGTGCTTGGCTTGGCAGAGGGCAAGGGCTAAATATTAGGGAATGTGGTGACTACCGCTCTGAGAAATCCCAACTCTACTTAACTGAAGTGTCTGTCTATTAATTCTTTACAAACTGAAAGAATCTATAGAATTAATTCATTTACAGACTTAATGAATTAATTAGGCAGGTTGGCAGGTTTTTTGGACATAAAAATCCATCAAGTACATTTATATTCATCAGAGACCAATGAAATATATAATAAAATATACGATGTTTAGTAGCATAAAATCTTTTAGAATATTTAAATATTATTAGTGAATTTTAAATATGTATGGAAGAGCAAGGTCCAAAGAGAGTCAAAACACTATAAAGGAAAAGAACAAGGTGCAGTGATTTGCCTTACCACATATCAGTCATTATTATGAAACTATACTATTTAAGATTGTGTGGTATTTGCACAGGGATAGATAACCTGACCAGAGGAATAGTACAGATAGCCCAGAAAAAGGTTCACACATACGTAGTGATAAACTATTATTATTCCCCCACATTACTCTCCTCTCTACAAGAGGATTTTATGTGTTCACTCATTGCCACACAACTTGGAGTGCCTTTATGTGAGAGGAGTGTATGCTCCCCACCTCCCATCCAGTTGATGTTGGGCCTGACCATGTGACTTGTTTTAGCCAATAAAATATGAGCAGTCATACACCACACCGGACAGCAGCTTTAACCATGCTAACTGTATAACTATAATGACAGAAATTTCATTGCATGGTTTGACAATTCTTTTACTTCTGCCAAAAAAAATGTCATGTTCCAAATAAGGATTGCTCCTTCAGTTTGAATCCTGAATTAAAAAAAAAAATGGATGAGACCTAATGCTGACAGGCTGTCAATATGTAATGTGAGCAAGAAATGAACTGTATAAGTCACTGACATGTCAGGGCTTTTTGTTATTGCAGCATTAATTTTATGAGAAGCTAGTGCACCACAGAATCAGCATTCTAGTTCAAGAGAGAAAGAAGGGACTTCTTCCTTCAAAGCAATAGAAAGAAATGAAATTGTACTCCCATATCACATTATATATAAAAATAGATTCCAGGTGTATTCAAGACTTCAGGATAATATTATAAAAACTTTTAGAAGACAATATAAGGGACAAGAAGTACATAATATAAAGGAAAGGTAGGTAAATTAGATTAAAATAAGTTTAGGAGTTTCTGTTCAGCAACCAAGCTATGAACTGCTCTGCAGATAACTCAGGATGGACTAATGTACAGGTCATAAGAGAAAGCAATCCACTTGAAAAATGAGGAAAATTCTTGAATAGTCATTGCACAGAAGAGGAAACCCAAGTGGCCAATAAACATATGAAACAATGTGTAGCCTCATGAAATTAAAATGACAATGAAATACCATTTTACATTTCCCATGTTGGCAAAAATATAAAAGTTTGGCAGCTATTTCATTCCTGGCTATTTACTTAGCAGGGGTTGGTAAACTATGGGCCACAGACGGGTATATCCTGCAGCCTCTTTTTGTATGGCCCTGCAAACTAAGAACGTTTTTTACATATTTAAAGAGATGTATTAAAAATCTAAAAAAAGAATAGGTGACTGAGACCATATATGATCCACAAAGCCTAAAATATTTACTATCTGGGCTGTTAAAGAAATTTGCCAGCCCCTGAGAGAAACTCTAATGTATGCGTATCGAGATGTTTATAAAAATGTTCCTAATTACATTATTTGTTAATGGCCACAATTTGGAAACAATACAAATGTTTATCCATTGTTGAATAGATAAACTGTTGTATTTTCAAACAATGGGCTCTTATACAGCAATGAAAATGAACAAACTAATCTAAGCAGCAATGTGGATGAATCTCTTAGTCATAATGTTGAGTGATAGAAGAAAGTTACAAAATAATATGATTTCATTTATCTGACATTATAGGAATGTTTCCGGCAATTGTTGAGTAAAGGATATGAGTGATCCAAAAGGAAAAGAGAAACTTGGTTGTCATACCACCTGCTTGCTGAGTTTCTACTAGTTAGGAAAAGAGACTGGGGAAATTCCCATACCATTAGGTAAGGATTTCATGGGTGGCATAACCTCACTGAATCTCACCCTCCCTGGCTCCCAAGTTAATGCAAAAAAGGGAGATGACTTCATAGATCATTGAACATGACCAATTAACACACAAGTGGGCCCTCTTTCTAATAAATCTGTGTGTGTGCTCACTTTGTATATATAAGCACGCATAATTATTAAAACTCTCCTTAAAAACTTTTTAAACATTTTAAAATAAAACAATTTTAAAAATAAAAAACATACAAAGTTAAATAATGTATTACTTTAGGATTCAAATATGGTCAAATAAGTTAAAACAAAAATTTCAGGATTAAAGTCACATGACAGAGGAGAGGGGAAGTATGGGTGATGTTTCCTTTGATATAATTTAAGGCATAAATCATTAACAAGGGTAAGAAGGAACATCACATCATAAGAACAGGGTCAAGCTACTAAGATATAACTGGTATGAGGTTTTATGCAATGAAAAAACTTAAAAAATATATAGAGTATTTTTTAACAGCTTTATTGGAGTATAATTGCTTTACAATGGTATGTTAGTTTCTGCTGTATAACAAAGTGAATCAGCTATACATATACATACATCCCCATATTTCCTCCCTCTTGTGTCTCCCTCCCTCCCACCCTCCCTATCCCACCCCTCTAGGTGGTCATAAAGCACCAAGCTGATCTCCCTGTTCTATGCGGCTGCTTCCCACTAGCTATCTATTTTACATTTGGTAGTGTATATATGTCCATGCCACTCTCTCACTTCGTCCCAGCTTACCCTTCCCCCTCCCCGTGTCCTCAAGTAAATTCTCTACATCTGCATCTTTATTCCTGTCCTACCCCTAGGTTCTTCAGAACCATTTTTTTTTAGATCCCATATATATGTGTTAGCATAAAGTATTTGTTTTTCTCTTTCTGACTTACTTCACTCTGTATGACAGTCTCTAGGTCCATCCACCTCACTACAAATAACTCAATTTCATTTCTTTTTGTGGCTGAGTAATATTCCATTGTATATATGTGTCACATCTTCTTTTTCCTCTAATTCCTTCCTGAGCTCAGTGCCAAAAGGATTTCCTTCGACTCTTACAGGTTTAGCCCAGCTCAGTGGGTAGGTGGATCAGCAGGTGGTATTGATTAAGGTATTAGCTAATAATAAAGAGTTTGAATACCCTGGAATTTTCTTGGTACCGTGTATTTGTATGTAGCTTGTAAATATCTATGGCAATAGACAGCTAGTTGAGGATTCAAGAAGGTGAGGTCTGATCAAACATCTTTTTTTTTTTACTTATAAATAATCACTATTTTTATATTATTTTTTAAATTTCAGCATAGTTAATATTTACAATGTTGTGTTAGTTTCAAGTGTAGAGCAAAGTGATTCAGTTATAAATATATATATATTCTTTTTCAGATTCTTTTCCATTATAGGTTATTACAAGATATTGAGTATAGTTCCCTGTGCTATACAGTAGGTCCTTGTTGTTTATTTTATATATAGTAGTGTATATATATTAAACCCAAACTCCTAATTTATCTCTCCCCCCCACTCTGCTATCCCCTTTGGTAACCCTAAATTTGTTTTCTATGTCTGTGACTCTATTTCTGTTTTGTAAACATGTTCATTTATATCATTTTTTAAGATTTCACATATAAGTGAAAAAAAATCATATGATATTTGTCTTTCTCTGTCTCACATACTTAGTATGATAATCTCTAGGTCCATCCATATTGCTGCAAATGGCAATATTTCTTTCTTTTTTATGGCTGAATAATATTCCATTGTATATATATGTACCACATCCTCTTTAACCATTCCTCTGTCGATGGACATTTAGGTTGCTTCCATGCCTTGGCTATTGTAAATAGTGCTGCTATGAACATTGGGGTGCATGTATCTTTTCAAATTAGAGTTTTATCTGGATATATGCCCAGGAGTGGGATTGCAAAGATCTCTTTCATCCTAAAATATGAAGAGGGACAACTACCCCTTCCTTCCTGGAACTCTTAGCTATAGATCTACTTCTCTTTCCAGGTTCTCCTGCAATCTACCAGCTTTGTTTTAGTATCTCCCTCTGATTCCTCTTTCTCTAATCACTCTCTAGATATTTATGTCCTCTAAAGTTTTTCAACCTTCTTCTCTTCTCTCCCTGTAATTTTTCTGCAGATGGTCTTACACTTCCACCCTTGACTCCTAAATGTTATTTCTCTAATCATATTTCTAGACTTATATATCCAGCTGGATGCCACACAAATTGTCCCAAACTGAATTCATTACCTCTGTAAGCCTGGCCTCATACTTCCTGCTATTTACATTAATTTTTATGATTAAAGACATGGTGCTCTCTACTAAGTAAATCAAGCTAGTAACCTAGGACTTATAGCTGCTTGATTCCTTTCTCTTACTCCCAATATAAAATTATTCTCGAGTCTTGTTTATATTTGCAGACTCTTGTGCTCCTTATTTCCATTCACACTCCTTCTTCCCATTTCAGATTCCTAACCTCTCCTTGCCAGCTTCCTAATTGGTCTCCACGTTACCATTGTTTTTCATCCCAAATCCATTCGCCACATTTCTGCCAGAATAATCTTTCTAAAACTTAACTCTCAGCATGCAATTCCTTTGACTAAACATTGTTAGGGTATCCTAATTGTCTACAATATAAATTATGTGTTCCTTTGTTTGGTATTAAAGACTGTCATAATTTGGCTCCAGCTCACATTTGATTCCTGGCATTCAATCTGCTCCTGCTTCCTTATCATGAAACCCATGTTCTAGCTCTACTACACTAATTCCTATTTTCTGAATCTTTAATAAACTTGTATATCCCTTGGTATTTGCTTATGCTATTTCATCTGTCTGGAATCCCCTTGGTATTACAACCCATACACCATTGCCTTGTGAAAGTATGCTCATTCTTTAAGACCGTGCTCCAGCGTTACTTTTTCTATGACACTTACCTGTCTCTGATGATAAATAATTGCTTGTGCTATTTTTGGCTTTTGGAGCTGGCGATTTGTTTTCTTTTGGATGCACCACTATGCTTAGTTCAGCTTCAATGAAAGCCAGTTTATTTGAGTTAAATGTTAATACATCTTATTTCTTATTAAATCTTTAGCTAGGAAAATGTCTTTTCAGATTTTTTGAAATGCACTTTTAGCACTCAAGAAGCTATATATAGGACTTCCCCGGTGGCGCAGTGGTTGGGAGTCCGCCTGCCGATGCAGGGGACACGGGTTCGTGCCCCGGTCCGAGAAGATCCCACATGCCGCAGAGCGCGTCCGGAGCCTGTGCTCCGCAACGGGAGAGACCACAACAGTGAGAGGCTCGCGTACCGCAAAAAAAAAAAAAAAAGAAGCCATATATAAGGTGTTTTATAACACTATCCTCATTTAATGAAGAAGTGAATTTGTGCTAAGTGAGTGTATGTAAGAAGACTCTGAAGCCTTTTCTGAGAGTAGCTAAATGGCTCTCATTTTGTTACTTAAGAACACTGTCTGAATTCCAAACCAATCTTTGATCACTAAAATGTAGAAGTACATTAAGTATACAAAAGTAGAATCTAAAATGCGGAATAAGAAAGACTGAGAACACTGATCTTAATTAAGCCCCATCTAAACTAATTTCTTTTTCAGAGTTAGTCAATATGAGTTGTAGACTCAACTTCAAACCATAATGGTGTGAGGAATGTCACCATGATCTGGGAGGTCAGATAAGAAATGAAAAGAGAGCAACCAAAGAGAGTGCTTGAGAAATGGGAACCTCAGATGAGAGCTTCAATAGCTTTGAGCAATCTGGCACATATTTTGGCTATCCTGTGGCTTCATTAAGCACCTCTATGTACTTGATGGGATTTTGTCTTTTCCTCTTAAGTTTACTTGGTAAACTGAAGCCTCTGGACTTGGTATAAAGAGATTCAGATCTTTTAGTGATGATTTTCAAATTTCAGAGTTATTGCCAAAAGTTAGATCATCTATACATTTCTCTACCAACACAAGAAAGATTCAATGTAGAATGGCAAAGTAATAAAAATGAAGTAGTTTTTCTAATATACAATTTCTTTTTACAGATGGTACTTTTTCATGAAACCTAAACAGATAGAAAGAAAAAGTAATCCTCCATTACACAGTTTCAATAGGATGACTTTATCCTATCTTGTCTAGAATGTTCATCTCCGCTAAAATCTTAACTCTCTCCTGAGTTTATTAATTTATAATTAAGGGATTTCCCATATTAGCCAGTTTGTACTTCATTTGGCAGAACTTGGATCTTGTTAGGTAATATTCTGTTAGTAATTTCTCAATTACCTATATTTTCACAAGAAAATTAACCTGTTCATTGTATATGTATAGAGACTTAAAATGGGTTAGAACAGGCTGAATAAGTTTTGGTAGGCAGAGCTTTTGGAAATAGAGAATTCTGAAAAATTTCTGAAAGTAGAGTGCTTAATCTTCTTCTTCTTAGTACTTGTGGATAATATTGGGAATAAGCCACTTTTCCCATTTGTACCAACATGAATATTCTGCCACAGTTGCTATCCCATCAAAATACATTGGTCATTTTCATCTCTGTACTGCTTTCTCATCGTGCTGTTAATTCACATTGCCTTCCATGTCTCTAGTTGCTTGAATTTTCCCATCCTTGAAGGTTTCTTATTAATAAGCTAGAGTTCAACTTCTCCATAAATCGTTTGTCACAACCTGGTCTGTTTCTCAAATACCAGATGCCATTTTTACCTGCCTATGGGATACAGCATAGCTTCAAAAAGGGACTGGTACTGCTTAGGTAATAAGACTAGAACTATAACCAGCTGAACTGATGGAATCTATGACTTGACTTACTTGTTCTACTCTCCTTATAGATTTCTGAATTAAATTGACCTTCCCTGACCTTCACTCCAACTTGTCTATAACTTTGAATCGTATCTTGATATTGATGTACTAGCATTAGAAACCTGGAACTACTACAAGTTCCTCTCCCTCATTCACAGTGGTCATTTTGCAAGTGCTTAACTCTTTATCTATTTCTCTTCATCTCTGCCAAAAATAGCATAGTTGAGGCTGTCACCTCTCTTACCTAAACTGCCAGCAATTCTCTTAACTAGTCTACTTACTTCCAATGTTTCTCTCATCTAGTCTGTCCTTCACACTGTTGCCACAATTATCTTTCTAAAATACATGTCTGATTAAATCACAACTCCACCTCCTTATAAAACCCTTCTGTGGCTCTCTGTGGCTCTTTTTCTTTAAATAAAAAATTATGATATGTAAGTTTATGAACCGTTGGTTTTTCTAGATCATCTTATCTAAAGCCAGCTCTCTTATTAGTTTCTATTATAGTACTTAAAAAAAAAAACCTTCCATCCTAGCACTAATGTAGTTAATCATTTACATTGTTAATATGACTCTATCTTTAAGAATGTAAATTTCATGAAGGTAGTGTCCTCCTCTGCCTTGTTCTCTGCTATATTCCCAATGCCCAAATTTGTACCTTTAACCTTCTGTTGAATGAATAGGTACATGTATGTATGGATGGATGTATGCCTAATCTAGCCTCATCTGCAGCCATTTCCCCCCAAATGCTCCCTTTGCTCAGTCATAGGAAGAAAACATATTTCTCTGAAGAGTCATGATTCAAATTTTCTGTTTTCATAAATGTCATTCCTTTACTTGGATTATCCTTTCTTTCTCTCTCATCTATTCCTTATCTAATAACTCAGTTTTCATTGATAACTTTCCCTGAACCCCTAGTTTTATACACTGCCTCTGTGCTGCTATAACTTTCTTATTTTGTTTATGTAGTGCTTTTATGTTTTCACATTATGTTTTCATTGTTCATTTTCTTGTCTTTTTGCCCCACTAGACTGAGCAACTTGAAAGCAGGGACCATGTTTTATGTTTCTGTCTCCCTGTTGCTTTGAGAAACTTGATACGTAATCAATAAATATATGTTGTATAAATGGATTTTTTCATCTTATTATCAGCTTTATACAGTGTTTCTTCCCATACTACCTCCTTAGTATTGTTCACCTAAATTATTGAATTTACCACTTCTTCTGTAGTATATTCAAGATTGTGATCTTTCCCCATATAATTAATGTGCTCCTTAATTCAAACTCCATCTAATATCTTTTTCACATGGATGATCTCAGAGTAGCCAGTTGCAGGAAGATTCTCTCTCCTGTTCCTAGTTCTTAAATAAGGGATTACAAATGCAGTTTTCCACAGAAACCAGGCAGGTGGCATAAATGAGTACAGCAGTCAATAAAAACAATAGGGAATGGTGAGGACTGCGGGGAGCTAGAGAATATACACTTCTTTGATTTAAATAGAACTGCTGCTGCTTAGTTAAATTGAAGTTTAGTCATGTAGAGCCAGGGTGTTCAAATATTTGACTCTTTGAAAGAGAAAACTGGAAATCTATATCTTTAGTAGGATGTCCTGATTTTTAAAACTCCTTGCAGATGAAACAAAGCACTTCTGTGAGCTAAATGCGGCCTGAGAGCCTGCCTATTTGCAACCTCTTCAATTTAATTCTTTTGAAGCTCTGTAGTGGACAATGGCTAAGGTGATATGGAATTGAACCCTTGTGTGCTAGACTTATTTTGGTGAGCCCCTTTGGACTACATGGCCTACAATGATGTCATCCATTTCTAAAATCCTGTGACAATGACATGTGTTCGAGACAGCATTCACAGATCATGGACTTTGGGAACAGACAGACATGGTTTGAGTCCCTTCTCTGCAGATTATAGTTGTCCGGTTTTATGCAGTTTATGTACTCTCTGAAATGCAGTTTACTGCTCCATAAACTTGGGACAATGATAACATTACCATGATTGTTGTAAATATTTATTGTGATAATGAATGTAAAATGCCTGAGACTAACTGGGCTTCCTTGTCTGATTGTACAACTCTGCATGGGCTCAAAACTATTCATTCCTCCCTAGATACTTATACTATATTGCTTTGTACTCTGTGCATCTTATATCCCCCAAAGATAGTAAATCTAACTGAAAACAGTAAACATATACTTCTTTTTCTGTTCCCAAGGATCATTTCCAAATTTTGTCTTATCAAAATATTAGTTTTTATTTTAAAGGAAATCTTATGAGGAATCTCAATACATTAAAGGATAAATGAAGAGCTACTCTGATTGAAGCAGAGGTGGGAAGGCAAGCCAGCCCTGCACAGTCAATCTTGTTACATAAGATATCACTAAAGGCTCCCAAGGTGACTAGAGCTCTATAGGTCAGGGTTTGATAATGCCTGTACTGCGGAATGGACTTTTACACTCTGGCACTCAATAGAAGTCTATGGTCTGTCCCATCTATTAACAAAGCGAGATCACTCCAGAAATAGAGTACTGCATCTCCAGTAGCATCTCTGAACCACAGCTGCATGTATACCAATATTTCTTAAGTGCAGTCATGCTGATGAAGGCTGAAGGCATTTTGCTTTACAAAGCAATGTTTTTTGAATTGCCTGTGCACTGCTGAATCACTGATGATATTTTAGTATTGTTTTGTTTAATTGCTAAATTTTACAATGAGTATATCCATGCCAAAATTGTATCCCATATAGAAGTCAAGTTAATTTTGAAGCAAAAATGTAGTCATTACTGAAGAATTGAAAAATTTTGTCTTCCCATTTGAAAGCTGTAGCACCCGTCAGGTGAAGTAACTTTTGTAACACAATGATTGCTTCAGTGGGCAGATGTCTCTGAAATCATTTAAAGAATATTTTAATGCATCATATCAGGACTAGGGGAGGTTCCTTTCCATGGTGACAGTTCTGCATCTGCTATGTATAAATTTCTTGCTGGGGAAGGGAAAGTAGCTAAGGCAAGTTCACTAACTTTGGCCAGCAAAACAGGAGGGCCTTCTGAAAAAGGGAGAAGATAGCCATCAGTGACTTTTAAGATTCAGTGAAGACCTCTGTTTCCCCTAAATACAACCTCCATCCATTTGTTGAAGTCTGGAGTCCCTTTAAAAAGTGACAATTTCCATTTTCAGAGAGGATAATTCTCATTTCCTGTGGGAGGAATTATAGAAACACAAACTCATCTGAATCCTGAGGAGCAGTATAGTTTCATTGCTAAGTACATGGTTTCTGGAGACAGACACCGTGGATTTGAATCCCTGTTCCTGTACCTTAACTAGTTGTGTGACCTTAGGCAAATCACTTTGCCTGTCTGTCTCAGTTTTCTCTTTTGTAAAATGATGATGATAGTAACACTTATCTCAAAGACTTGGTGAGGATTCATGTGCAATCGCCTAGATAAATAATATTACCTAATTTGATTATATTTTTGAACACATTGTGCCAGGCACTGTGTTGAAAATGTTTGTGAATTCCCATGTTTAATTCTCACTACAGCTCTGTGATGTGGGTACTAACAATGTCTCTTAACATATGAGGAGGCTGAGTCAAAGAAATGGTGAACTGTTTAGTACGTAGTGAAAGCAGAATTCAAGGTCAGATCTGTCTGGCTTCATAGATGATATATTTAGCTACTATAGTATACTCTCCCTCCACAGAGTTCTGGAAATGGCTTAGAAGTTGACATTTACTGAAAAAGAAGATACTTTTTTTCCAAAGTCCTGACTTATGCTTACATTTATTTTGTTTTCATTTCTGAAAAATCCATAATTCTGGATAAGCTTTATAAGAGAGTCCGATAAAAAACAAAGGTATAATCTTCCTTCTCCAAGAGCCGCTGCCTAATTATGGTGGCAAGGCTACATAAAATGAATATGAAAATTAAAGAATATTTTTAAAGTATTACCATATGACATAACTGTAAATTTCCAATTTTTATTCCATAGAGAAGCAATGCACCATTTTTTAAAACCAATTATCTAGAAGTGGTTGCAACTTATGTCTTTTCTCCTGATTCTCTCTTCCTCAAGCCTAGAGTTTGAGTATAGAGAAAATAAATTGTTAGCTACTTGTCCAGAGTAAAGTTTGATTAGAGAAACACAGAGAAGAATTCAGTAGTGTATGTATAATTGTCTGTTCAACAAGGAGGTTAGACTCAATCAGCAGTAGGTTTTGGCCGTACCTCTGTGAGAGGCCATATAGCATAGAGAAACTTGAATTCAGATTGTCTAGGTTCAAATTCTAGCTCTGTCACTTGTTAGCTGTGTAATCCTGGGCAAGTTATATAACCTCTCTATACTTCAGTTTCTTCATCTGTAAAAAAAAAAAAATGATAATAACAGTACTTGTGCCACAGTGTCATTGTGAGGATTAAAAAACGAAAGCAATTATAATAGTGGCAAGAACTCAATAAGCACTTAAATAGCAATTCCTATAGTGATGGTAATGACAACAACAATGTTATTGATTAAAAATTTTATTTGAAGAAGCTTTTATGGCTGTGATAGTTAATTTTATATGTCAAATTGAAAGGTGTTTGGAGTTGAAATTAACATTATAATCAGTGACCTGTGAGTAAGCAGATTGCCCTCTATAATGTGGATAATCCTCATCTAATCAGTTGAAGGCCTGAATGGAACAAAAAGACCAGCCTCCCCAGCAAGAGGGAATTCCCCAGCAGATTGCCTTCAGATTTCATCTGCTCCATTGGCCCTCCTGGGTCTCCAGCCTGCTGGCTTACACTGCAGATTTGGACTCATTAGTCCATTAGTCTCCATAATCATGTGAGCCAATTCCTTATAATAAATTTATGTTATATATATATATATATATATATATATATATATACACACATACACATACATATTGTGTTCTGTTTCTCTGGAGAACTCTAATACAATGGGTAATAAAAATTTTAAAGCCATTGGACTAAGTTTTCTCTAAGACCTCCCTCTATGTTTGCTATTCTTTGAGTATAATTGATTTTATTATAAATCCTGAATGTACACAAAGGGCCACAAATTATGATTACTATTGGTAGATTAAGAGAAATTCCTTAGAGGAAGAAGGTAATGGAGGAAATAATATATAGAAATTGATGAAAGAAGGAAGAAAGGCACTTCAGGTAGGGAAGAGTGTGAAATAAGACATGGAAATGGAAAAAAACGGGTGATGTGTGTGTGTGTGTGTTTGTGGTATATGTGTAGAATTGGTCTGACTGGAAGCAAACCTAGCCATTAGAGATAAGCTCGGTAGGTATGGAGGTAGTGATAGCCATTGCTAAGAGCTGTGCTAAGGTGCAAGTCTGCAGTATACATGAAACAAAAGTCTATTTTTTACTGGTGTTCAACAATAAATTGTTTTTGTTACTAATTATGTTTTAAAAATTACCATTAAGTTTTCATTTTGTCCAGAAACTATCAATATTGAGAAAATAAAAATGTTTACTTTTGTCTTTGGTTAAGTTGCCTATCACAAAACATATAAAGAACCATTCAACAAATGCACCATTTGACATTCACTGTTAATTATGCAAAACCTGGATATCAACAATTATTGAAAAACTACATAGCAATTTAAAGGGAGCATGATAGATCCAGCTGGTTACCTGATAAATATCATAAATTATTCTGAAGTAAAATGTGTTTGTTATGAACGATACAGGGATTTAATGTTAATGAAGTATTATTTCAAGGAAAAATTTAATTTCACTTATTGCACTAAATTTTATATTAAAGTCATTTGTTTATTTTCTAAATAGGTTTTGAAAGAAACATAAAGGCTTAGTTGAAAGAACCTGGCTTTGAAGTCAGTAGATGAGTTTTTTCCTAGATCATCCACTGAATGTTGACTTTCTGTGAGAACTCTCAGATGTGAACTCTGCACAATATTATCTTCCCTGATCACCATGTGAGACTGAAAATGTTGATTTATGATAAAAGTGTTAGCCATTATTACTATTACTTTAAAACTATAATAATGATGACTAAGATTTCTACAGTGCATGCATCATCGTCTCCAGTGACTATTTACTGTGTTCCTCCTAATATGAATGGGAATGCTTCTAGCAGTTATCTTTTATTACAGTGGCAGAACATGAATCCTTTCTCTTTGTTCAAGCAATACAGAGTAAACTGTGAAAAACCTTCCTTTCTTGCCACTTAACTCCCATCAATATCCCCAAAGGTAACCACTAATAACAATTTGGTAGGTATTTTCCAGTTCTTTTTCTATGCTTTTTTGTACATATAGAAGATATACAAATATGTACTTTACAAAGTTTAATTATACTATATGAAATACTCTGTAATTTGCTTTCTATTTAACAATATATCTTGCAGATATTTGAATGTCAATAATTTATAGTGTTACTTTATTCTTCTAAATCTTACACAGTACTTCATAAATTTCATATATAGACATATACTCATTTATTTAAGCAATCCTCTATGGGTGACCATTCAGATTCTTTCAGTCATTTGCTATTTAACATAATGTGTATATATGTATATTATATACATACATCTGTAGTAGGTACACAAAATTAGCTAGGATATTGATTCAAGTATTCTTTTAAATAGTGAATGTATACATTCACTATCTAAGTAGGTATATTTTACTGTTATATATTTATATATTCAATATTTAAATATATATTCATGGTTATACATATATACACATATATGCATATATATACATATAAATTCACTATTTAAAACAATTCCTGAATCAATATCCTTGTTAGATTTCATCTACTTGTTATATGTTCGAGTACCTATATATACATATACAGGTATTATGTTAAATAGTGAACAACTGAAAATAATCTGAATGCCCTCTCACAGGGGGGTTCACTATATATAAATATAAACATATATATATATATATATATATTTAGAATAGATTCTTAGTAGAAGAATTACTGTGTCAGAATGTATGCAATTTAAAAATTTTACAGGTATTGCCATTCCAAATCAAAAGCCTATACCAAATGTATATTGTCATCAATTTTGTATGAAAAAACAATATCCTAGCCAAATTAGATATTATACATATTTTTAAATGTTGGCAGTCATAGGGTAAAAAGTTATTTTTATTTTAATATGTATTTCTCTTTTTGTGAGGTTTAACATTTTATGTTTCTTGACCATTTGTGATATTTCCGTAAATTTTCTGTTCATTTCCTTTGCCAAATTTTCTATTTTTCTTTATTGACTTGTAGTAGCGATATAATTTGGATGCTGATCCTTTGCCTATTATTTATTCAGCAGATTCTCCAATTATATCATGTTTTCTCTATTTTATAAGAGTCACTTTCATTATATAAATTATTTTAATTTGGGGGCAGAAAGATCTGTTAGTATTTACTTATGGATTCTGAACGTTGTTCTTTTCCTTCCTCTAAGATAATGTCTAAAAATTTACAGTCTTGTAATTATATGTTTAACCCCTTAATCCATCTGGAGTTTTTTTTGCATATGGGTTGAAATAAAGGAAGGCCTATTATTTTTTTCTAAGTGGATAGTAATTGTACTGATTCCGTATGTTGAATAGTCTATTCCTGTGCCAATACTACATTCGTTTATATACCATGTAGCTCTATAGTGTTTTTTTTTTCTTCAAGCCGTTGGCTGCATTTTTATTGTCCCTTAAGAAGCAAAGGTAAGATGTTTTGATAAAAAAAGGATGGAATACAATGTCCCCACAGACTGCATCCCAGCCCCCCACACCTTTTCTCCTCCCAAGTCGGCTGGGAGAGATGCCTTTCCCCGCATCACAATAGACTCCTGACATTTTCTATGCTGAGTGAATGCTGCTTCTCACAGCCACAGTGTTGGCACTAGATTAGAGAGTTAGGGGCACAGGAAGGTTCTGTAAACACTCTCGGCTTTCTCTTCCCTTAGTACACCTAATGTTCACCCGATGCCCCTTCGTAGAGACTTTATCTCCCACCTTCCCACACATCCACAGAGCACTGGGAGGAGTGGGTTCTGATGCCACCAGGCCAGAGCTGCTGGGAAAGCTACTTAGTTCTCTGTGTCTCCTGCCCAAGGGTGGAAAGTAGGAGATGCCTCTGAAGACGAGGACCCTCAACCTTACACTTTCTCACATTATTGTTTTCCCTGTTCCAGCAATGTCACTTTAAAAGGAACTTTCACAAAATATCCTCTGGATTATGTATAATCCAGGGAAAAGAGTTGTTTCTGTGGATGAAGTCTCAGGGGAACAAGAGAGCCCACTGAGGGAGGTGTGAGGATCTTGTCTCAACTCAAATTTGAGGCACCTAAAACTTCACTTAAAACTTCATCTTGGTTCCTGGCTTCCTGCAGGCAGCGCCCTCTGATTTGTTTCCAGGTCTGATCACTACTTGGCCCTTTGGGTCTATGGGGCAGAAAGGCCCCTTTGCTTGATGCTTGGTGACATCTGGACAAATATGCTATCCCTGTAGTCTCCTGGATCAGCAACCCAGCAGATTTCCCAAGGCACTGTGCTCAAAAGTCCCACTTTGTCTCTCATGTCCTCCGACACCTGAGACCTAGGCTTTGGGTTTTTTCTTGTATTTTATTTAACATCTTTATTGGAGTGTAATTGCTTTACAATGGTGTGTTAGGTTCTGCTTCATAACAGATTGAATCAGCTATATGTATACATACATCCCCATATCACCTCCCTCTGACGTCTCCCTCCCACCCTACCTATCCCACCCCTCTAGGTGGTCACAAAGCACTGAGCTGATCTCCCTGTGCTATGTAACTGCTTCCCACTAGCTATCTATTAAATATTTGGTAGTATATATAAGTCCATGCCATGCTCTCACTTCATCCCAGGTACACGTCCCCTTCCCCATGTCTCAAGTCCATTCTCTACCACTGCATCTCTATTCCTGTCCTGCCCCTAGGTTCTTCAGAAACATTTTTTTTTTAGATTCCATATATATGTGTTAGCATATGGTATTTGTTTTTCTCTTTCTGACTTTCTTCAATCAGTATGACAGTCTCTAGGTCCATCCACCTCAGCACAAATAACTCAATTTTGTTTCTTTTTATGGCTGAGTAATATTCCATTGTATATATGTGCCACATCTTCTTTATCCATTCATCTGTCGATGGACACTTAGGTTGTTTCCATGTCCTGGCTATTGTAAACAGAGCTGCAATGGACATTGTGGTACATGACTCTTTTTCAATTATGGGTTTCTCAGGGTATATGCCCAGTAGTGGAATTGCTGGGTCGTAAGGTAGTTCTATATTTAGTTTTCTAAGGAACCTCCATACTGTTCTCCATAGTGGCTGTACCAATTCACATTCCCACCAGCAGTGCAAGAGGGTTCCCTTTTCTCCACACCCTCTTCAGTATTTATTGTTTGTAGAATTTTTGATGATGGCCTTCTGACTGGTGTGAGGTGATACCATATTGTAGTTTTGATTTGCATTTCTCTAATGATTAGTGATGTTGAGCATCCTTTCATATGTATGTCAGCAATCTGTATATCTTCTTTGGAGAAATGTTTATTTCGCTCTTCTGCCCATTTTTGGATTGAGTTGTTTGTTTTTTTGAAATTGAGCTGCATGAGCTGCTTGTAAATTTTGGAGATTAATCCATTGTCAGTTGCTTCATTTGCAAATATTTTCTCCCATTCTAAGAGTTGTCTTTTTGTCTTGTTTATGGTTTCCTTTGCTGTGCAAAAGCTTTGAAGTTTCATTAGGTCCCATTTGTTTATTTTTGTTTTTATTTCCATTTTTCTAGAGGTGGGTCAAAAAGGATCTTGCTGTGATGTACGTCATAGAGTGTTCTGCCTATGTTTTCCTCTAAGAGTTGTATAGTGTGTGGCCTTACGTTTAGGTCTTTAATCCATTATGAGTTTACTTTTGTGTATGGTGTGAGAAAGTGTTCTAATTTCATTTTCCATGTAGCTGTCTAGTTTTCCCAGCACCACTTATTGAAGAGGTTGTCTTTTCTCCATTGTATATTCTTGCCTCCTTTATGAAAAATAAGGTGACCATATGTGTGTGGGTTTATCTCTGGGCTTTCTATCCTGTTCCATTGATCTATATTTCTGTTTTTGTGACAGTACCATACTGTCTTGATTACTGTAGCTTTGTAGTATAGTCTGAAGTTAGGTAGCCTGATTCCTCCGGCTCCATTTTTCTTTCTCACAATTGCTTTGGCTATTCGGGGTCTTTTAAGTTTCCATACAAATTGTGAAATATTTTGTTCTAGTTCTGTGGAAAATGCCATTGGTAGTTTGATAGGGATTGCATTGAATCTGTAGATTGCTTTGGGTACTAGAGTCATTTTTTCAATGTTGATTCTTCCAATCCAAGGACATGGCATATCTCTCCATCTGTTTATATCATCTTTAATTTCTTTCATCAGTGTCTTATAGTGTTCTGCATACAGGTCTTTTGCCTCCTTAGTTAGGATTGTTCCTAGGTATTTTATTCTTTTTGTTGCAGTGGTAAATGGGAGTGTTTCCTTAATTTCTCTGTCAGAGTTTTCATCATTCGTGTATAGGAGTGCAAGAGATTTCTGTGCACTAATTTTGTATCCTGAAACTTTATCAAATTCATTGTTTAACTCTAGTAGTTTTCTGATAGCATCTTTAGGATTCTCTATGTATGCTATCATGTCGTCTGCAAACTGTGACAGCTTTACTACTTCTTTTCTGATTTGGATTCCCATTATTTCTTTTTCTTCTCTGATTGCTGTAGCTAAAACTTCCAAAACTAAGTTGAATAATAGTGAGAGTGGACAACATTGTCTTATTCTTGATCTTAGGGGAAATGGTTTTAGATTTTCACCATTGAGAATGATGTTGGCTGTGGATTTGTCATATATGGCCTTTATTATGTTGAGGTAAGTTCCCCCTATGCCTACTTTCTGAAGGTCTTTTTTTTTTTTTAACCATAAATGGTTGTGGAATTTTGTCAAAAGCTTCTCCGCATCTATTGAGATGATCATATGATTTTTCTCCTTCAATTTGTTAATATAATTTGTCACATTGATTGATTGGCATATATTGAAGAATCCTTGCATTCCTGGGATAAACCCCACTTGATCATGGTGTATGATCCTTTTAATGTGCTGTTGGATTCTGTTTGCTAGTATTTTGTGAGTATTTTTGCATCTATATTCATCAGTGATATTGGCCTGTAGTTTTCTTTCTATGTGACATCTTTGTCTGGTTTTGGTAGCAGGGTAATGGTGGCCTCATAGAATGAGTTCAGGAGTGTTTCTCCCTCTGATATATTTTGGAAGAGTATGAGAAGTTTAGGTGTTAGCTCTTCTCTAAATGTTTGATAGCATTCACCTGTGAAGCCATCTGGTCCTGGGCTTTTGTTTGCTGGAAGATTTTTAATCACAGTTTCAATTTCAGTGCTTGTGGTTGGTCTGTTCATATTCTCTATTTCTTCCTGGTTCATTGTCGGCAGTTTGTGCATTTCTAAGAATTTGTCCATTTCTTCCTCGTCCATTTTATTGGCATAGAGTTGATTGTAGTAATCTCTCATGATCCTTTGTATTTCTGCAGTGTCAATTGCTACTTCTCCTTTTTCAATTCTAATTCTGTTGATTTGAGTCTTCTCTCTTTTTTCTTGATGATCTGGATAATGGTTTATCAATTTTGTTTATCTTCTCAAAGAACCACCTTTTACTTTTATTGATCTTTATTATCATTTCCTTCATTTATTTTTCATTTATTTCTAATCTGATCTTTATGATTTCATTCCTTCTGGTAACTTTGAGATTTTTTTGTCCTTCTTTCTCTAACTGCTTTAGGTGTAAGGTTAGGTTGTTTCTTTGAGATGTTTCTTGTTTCTTATGGTAGGATTGTATTGCTATAAACTTCCATCTTAGAACTGCTTTTGCTGCATCCCATAGGTTTTGGTTTGTTGTGTTTTCATTGTCATTTGTTTCTAGGTATTTTTTGATATCTTCAGTGATCTCTTGGTTTTTAAATAGTGTATTTTTAGCCTCCAGGTGTTTGTATTTTTTACAGATCTTTTCCTGTAATTGATGTCTAGTCTCATAGCGATGTGGTTGGAAAAGATACTTGATACAATTTCAATTTTCTTAAATTTACCAAGGCTTGATTTGTGGCCCAAGATATGATCTATCCTGTAGAACGTTCCATGAGCACATGAGAAAAATGTGTATTCTGTTGTTTTTGGATGGAATGTCCTATAAATATCAATTAAGTCCATCTTATTTAATGTATCATTTAAAGCTTGTGTTTCCTTATTTATTTTCATTTTGGATGATCTGTCCATCGGTGAAAATGGGATGTTAAAGTCCCCTACTATGAATGTGTTACTGTTGATTTCCCCTTTTATGGTTGTTAGCATTTGCCTTATGTATTGAGGTGTTCCTATGTTGGGTGCATAAATATTTACAATTGTTATATCTTCTTCTTGGATTGATCCCTTGACTATTATGTAGTGTCCTTCTTTGTCTCTTGTAATAGTCTTTATTTTAAAGTCTATTTTGTCTGATATGAGAATTGCTATGCCAGCTTTCTTTTGATTTCCATTTTCATGGAATATCTTTTTCCATCCCCTCACTTTCAGTCTGTATGTGTCCGTAGGTCTGAAGTGGGTCTCTTGTAGACAGCATATATATGTGTCTTGTTTCTGTATCCATTCAGCCAGTCTATGTCTTTACCAAATGTTGACTATTTGGATGGATTTTTCTCTTCCATATAAATTTGTAGTTATCCTATCATGCCAATGTTTTTATTGACATTAAATTCACAGATTAATTGTTGTCCATGTTTGCTTGATACATAAGCAATGCAAAAGAGTGGTAGTAGGTATGAGTAACTAGATGCAGTTCCAATCTTCAGTGGCCAGATTGATAAACTTTTCCCCTTAGATTGACGAGATATTTAAATAAATTTCTTTACTTTTCCTTTGACAGGAAAAATCTTGTACACAGATGAAGAACCACATTATGCAATATTAATATGCTGTCCTAAACCTAATACCTATCTTATCCAGTATGGTAACTACCAGTCATGTGTGGATATTAAACACTTGAAATGGATTTAGTGCAACTGAAGAACTGAATTTTTAAATTTAATTAAATTTAATTTTTTTAGTATCTTTTTTTCTTTATTTCTTTTTAAATTTTTATTTTATATTGGAGTATAGTTGATTAACAATGTTGTGTTAGTTTCAGCTGTACAGCAGGAAAACTGAAGCAGTGTAAGCTATCTTTTTTATTAAAGACTACTGTTTTGGTAAGACTATGTTACATTTTTACCATTCATTGCTTTGTATTAGAGATAATTCTCATATGGTAGTATGCATGTCATGTGTTTGTGTCATTTCTAATATTACACATAATCACATCATCTATCTAGTCAGTATCAAGAGAATGATTCAGTTCCACTGATTTATTCTAGGTACTATTATAAGATTCTAATGTATTTATTTGCATATTTTATGCAGACAGTATGATTTATAATGATTCCTATCTATATAAATCATAATTGGTTATTAAACTGAAATACTTATTATTTTAAATGTAATAGAATGGAATCATCTTCTAGTTTTAAAAAATGCATGGATAAGTTTGAAAGTTAAAATAAAGACATACTCCTGATGCAGAATTGAGTGGAGATGCAGAAGCTAATAGTACAACCAAAATATTAAAGAGAAAAAGAGACTGGAAAAAAGTATGTTGAGAATTTCATAAAATATGTTGATTGCTATTTGCTGTGAGAAAATCAGAAAAGCTATTTATAGTGTAAAAAATAACAAAGTGTATAATATTGAGTGACATTTTCAGCAAAAACTGTGGATTTGGTTAGAAGTTTCTTCTAAAAATTCAAGAAGAATCAATAAATTTTGTCACCTGAAATAAGAATTAAATGTCCAACAAAACTATAAAAATGATTTTTAATAGAACCTGAGCTTGTAACTTTGGCCAGCTTTAAAAGAACTTGATTTTTTCCTCAAAAATAAAAACCATATTTGGATGAAGAAATGGTAAAACAATTATTTTGGTTATATAAATTTTGTTGGAAATATATCAGGGATAGAATTTTTAAAATATTTACCAAACCAATGCCCATAGACTACAAGTCCCTTCTAACAATCTTATAGATCAAGTGATTCAAAATTTGAAAAGTACAAGTACTTTTCTTTAACTGTATATGTTATGTAATATAAGTAATACCATACAAATAATATTTTACATATGTCTTGCGTCAAAGGACTTCCAAACTTAGGAAGAAATATTGTCAATTTTCAGCTTAAAAATAAAAATTGTGGCATATATTGTTTTTTTAAATATACTTATTGGAGTATAATTGCCTTACAATGTTGTGTTAGTTTCTGCTGTGCAACAAAGTGAATCAGCTATACGTATAGCTTTGATTATTCACAGAAAACTTTCAGATAGCTATGAAAAATATAGTTACTAACACAACAAACTATGCTGCAGCTGTTAGTTCAAAAATCCAGTTATATTAGAATCATAAAACAAAAGACTGGTATTTCCTTTGTTGCTTTGCTGAACTATGTGGTACATATTGCAATATTTCTGTTCAGTTTTCTGAAGCAGGCTCTATGAAATACATGGATACAGTTGTTAAAATTCATTTATTAAGGGAACTGTTACAAGAAATAGAAAAGACGAATTTAATCATCTCGTATTTTATTACCAATTGTCATTGGTTGAGTCATGACAGAGTTCTACAAAATGAATGATTGTCAAATATTAAGTAATGGAAGACAAAACAAATTGCAGTGAGACTTCTGTTTTCTCACTGATATCACACTGCATATGACCAAGTTAAATTTGAAGCTGTACAGAATGGATAAGTTCATTTATACATCACAAGACAATAAGAGTGGTGAGAGTGGGCAACCTTGTCTTGTTCCTGATCTTAGTGGAAATGCTTACAGTTTTTCTTTACCAGTTCTTCTTTAAATGCCCCACTGCCTGTTTAAAATAGCTAACACATTACTAATCGTGTCTAGCTTAGTTGATCCTCAAATTTATTTTAATTTGGAAATCCACAATGCTATACTTAGGACCATTTTTTCTCTATTTTATACTTATTTTGTTCTCTTTTCTGTTTACCAATTTTAAGGAAAATGATTTCGGCCCATCTTAGAGTCATTGCACTAAACTAATTAGATCTTTGAAAGAAACAAGGATTAACAACCTCAAACAAAGCCATTGAACTAAAGGAATAATTAGAATTTTGGAATCAGGTTACTAAATTGAGTTTTAAATATATGGAAGTCAGAATCAAAGAGAAAGTATCCATCCTTCTTTTCATCCTTTCCTCAATCACTTTTTATGTGTCAGGTGCTATGTGAAGCACTGGATATTCAAAGATGAATAGGGCTGATCCCTGACCTCAAGCAGTTCACAGTTTGATTAGGAAGTAAGGCTGTTAAGTCAAAGTCAGAAAGGTTAGAGATCATCTCAGATAGTCGGAACATCTTTTTATTAGGTATATACTATGTGTTAAACACATAGTATTTGTACTAGGGGATGCAGCTATATATGAACTAAACAAATTTATATGTGTAACACACTGGACTCACTAGTTATTTGGACATTTTGGAAATCTGGACAGAAAGAAGAGAAGGGTCAGGTACACCAACCTCCCCTGGACACTGCTTGACTCTGTTGGGTGAGCATGGCTTCAGGTAAAGTACATGTTCACAAAAATCCTTTGGGAAAATTTAATTTAGAAAGTTTGTGATTAAAGCATGACATTTTCTTTTAATTGATCTCTATGTGCCATAAATACAGGAATTTGACTGAAACTTTGACTAAACCCATGCTAGAAATCCATTTTCCTAAAACATGTAACCTTTTATAATAGTTGATTATTCAGACTCTGCTACATTCTGAGCTTCAGTGTGAGCAGCAAGACATTCATGTGTTGTATGCCTTGCACTCATTTTCAACTAGGGACTGGGTGGGTTTTTTTGAGGGAGACTGGTGAGCATACCCTATGAAACCCCAAAGCAATTTCTGGGTAGCTTCAGTAAATTAGCATGTACTACAACAGTATTTAATTGTAATTCATGCTTTTCATAATCTATCATATATGACGTTTTGGTTATAATTATTACTTTCATTTTGCAAATGTAAGTTGTTTTTTTGGCCTTTCAACTGAACAGCTGTTAGAGGCTTCCCATTTTAAGAATATACTGTCACACTAGTTTTTCTTCCCTATCACTACCAGAAAAATCATACACATAGATCTTATTGAAGACACCAGGAAGCTGTGCTAACTGACCTTTTCCCAGGCTTTGAATTCAGAATTCAGATGATTGTCAATTACTTGAAAGCTGTCACCACAGCAGAATACATAAAAGGATGAAAAGTTCTTCTCTATACGATTTGAAAATGTTGAGCTCAAGTATTCATTAAAAAAATGCAAAAGAAGATTCTGCTTTACAGACGTCATAATTAAAACTTCAGTGCTCTTTTCTATAAAAGATTCCTTTTGTATAGAAGATTTCTTTCCATTGTTCTTTCATAAACTTTTTATTACTCAAAATATTTTTCCCTGGAATGCAGCTACCTTGTTTCTCCAAATGAAAGACGAAATTTTGGAAATTCATGATTGAGCCTCAGGAGAAATCTGACTAGTGAATCATTCCAGAAAAACAGCTGCCGAAATACCTATAGTATAGAGCTGATGGAGAGATTAAAAACATATTTTAAAACACAAAAAAAATTTAAAAATGTAACTCAGAGCATTTAAAACATACAGTGTACCTTATTGATGGAAAACACTTGTCTCCATTTGGTACCAGAAGATATCTATGAATGGTAATTAAGTCAAGACAGAGACAAGGCATCACTAATTTTGAGTACAGTTTTATATAAATCATTAAATCTAAAAGATTTATCTGATGCTTTATTGATGGAGCCATTTGATAGTATCTGATAAGAATCAAGTGAAACTATTAACATAAGTGCTGCTGCTGCTAGAACTCATCAAATTTGTTCTCTTTTTTTCCCTATTTTTTTTAAATTGAGGTATAATTGACATATAACATTATGTTAGTTTCAAGTACACAATGTAATGATTTGATATTTGTATATATTGAAAAATGATCACAAAAAGTTTAGTTAACATCCATCACCATAGTTACCAAAATTTTTTTTCTAACAACAAGAACTTGTAAGATCTTCTCTCTTAGCAACTTTCAAGTATGCAACATGGTATTATGAAGATGTCACTATGCTCTACCTTACATCTCCATGACTTATTTATATTATAACTAGAAGTTTGTACCTTTTGACCCACTTTACCCATTTCACCCACTCCATCCACCACCTACCTCTGGCAACCACCAATCTGTTTCTGTATCTATGAGCTTGCTTTTAAAATTTTCTTTTAAATTCCACATATAAGTGAGATCATGCTGTATTTGTCTTTCTCTGTCTTATTTAACTTAGCACAGTACTCTCAAGGTCCATCCATGTTGTCACAAATGGTAAAATTTCCTTTTTTATATAGCTGAATAATATTCCATTGTGTGTTTGTGTGTGTGTATACACACACACACACACACCTCACATCTTTTTTATCCGTTCATCCACTGATAGACATTTAGGTTGTTTCCATATCCTGGCTGTTGCAAGTAATTTTGCAATAAACATGGGTTTGCATATATCTTTTCAAGTTAGTGTTTTTGTTTTCTTCAGATAAATACACAGAAGTGGAATTGCTATATTATATGGTATCCTGTTTTTAATATTTTGAGGAACTTCCATACTGTTTTCCATAGTGGCTGCCCCAATTTACTTTCTCACTAACAGTGCACAAGGGTTCCTTTTTCTCCATATCCTCACCAACATCTGTTATTTGTTGTCTTTTTTATGACAACCATTCTGACAAGTGTGAGGTAATATGACATTGTGGTTTTGGTTTGCAGTTCCTTGATAATTAGTGATGTTCATCACCTTGTCATGTTCCTGTTGGCTATCTGTATGTGTTCTTTGAAAAAATGTCTATTCAGGTCCTTTGCCCATTTTTTAATTAGATTGTTTGAGGTTTTTTTTTTTTTGCTGTTGAGTTAAATGAGTCCTTTATATATTTTGGATGTTAATACCTTACCAGATATGTGATTTGTGAATATTTTCTCTCATTCGGTAGGTTGCCTTTTCATGTGTTGATGGTTTCTTATGTTGTACAGAAGCTTTTTACTTTGATGTAGTCCCACTTATTTTTCCTTTTGTCGCCTTTCCTTTTGGTGTCTCATCAATTTAATATAATAAGGGCAATAAAAATGTCTGAGGGGCTCTTCTCACTATCTTGTTAACTCAGATCATGCCTCAGGTAATTAGTTTTGGTGTCTTTCCTTTGGCCAGGTATAGATGTGTTTATGGTACGCTTCTTGAAAGATTAACTTGGATACCAGTTCAAAAATGTCCTGTCACCTCCATTTATGAGGTCTAGACATTAGCTAATGTGTGATATAAGGAGACAGGAAATCAGTGAGTGAAGTATTCACAGTGTGGCCTAAGGACACTGTGAGGCTCCCTGAGTGGTTTATTGATTTCCTTCTGGGAAAACCAGAGATGACTCTTGTGGTCAGGCCAGGTTTAGCATAAGAGCAGAATCATGAGGCCAGATTTAGGAACTGAGGTGCAGAGAAAAGTGAGATCTTTGTAGGCTGACATACATGTTCATGGCAGAAATCCCAGTGCTATTTGATCTGTAAGGCAAGGCTAAGGGTCAAATAATAGTAATACCCATTTTATTCATCATTATGTGCTTAGGTTGTTCCCTAGTACAGAAATGGGTGCCATATAATAATAATGATTCTGCATAACCTCAGTAACTGGTTTCTTATTGCTTTCAATTACACACAGACAATAGTTTCCTATTAACTCAAGTTCTAGCTCTCCCATAAAGCCTTCTTTAAATAATCCAGCCTCTTAATTGAATTATTGTAATCCCTCCATCTATACCACTCAATTTACATTTTTTCTTATATTCAGTCTTCTGTAGCTCTGTCTCTTATTAATATATTTTAATTGTCTAATGAGACTGTTATTTCCTTGAAGGTAGGGATGCCATTTTACACTTGTTTTTTATCTTTCATAGTGCACAAAACAATGGTGTGTACATATTAAGCAGTCTTGGCTTATATCCATTGTTCTAGAATGTAGTGCATTCAGCACTTGTCCCAAATTTCCTTTTTTTTTTTTTTTTTTTTTTTGCGGTACGTGGGCCTCTCACTGTTGTGGCCTCTCCCGTTGCAGAGCACAGGCTCCGGACGCACAGGCTCAGCGACCATGGCTCACGGGCCCAGCCGCTCCGCGGCACGTGGGATCTTCCCGGACTGGGGCATGAACCTGTGTCCCCTGCATCGGCAGGCGGACTCTCAACCACTGCGCCACCAGGGAAGCCCCAAATTTCCTTTTTAAATAAAATATAATTATTGATAATTGTATGAAAATTAATCAAGATGAGTTTGGTAGACAGCTACTTTGTATTTCCAGCTTCTACCTGATCTCATCAAGTCATGTGAAGTGCATTCACAGTGAGCAGAGTTCTTACTTTAAATTAGAAAGATAACCAACTTGTACCTCAGTCTCCATTTATCCTAATCATTTTCACACGCACCATAACTAATGCCTCCCTTTTAAGAACAACATGTAAGAGCTCTGAACAAACGTGTGTTCAGAAAAGAGTAGCTATGGACAGCTAAATCATCCGATCTTCAGTGGTGGTGAGAGAAGAATTCACTATCTCTGCTCCTGCCATCCCTTTTATGTACCTAAATGTTGCTCTATGGCCAGGAACCCAAACTCAAAAGATGCGTGGAACTCACAAACTACAAATCAATAGGATCCATAGAAATAATAGCTTAGATATATGTGAAATATTTATGGGAAATAGAGACTGAACTGTCCTACCATAAAACATATAGAGAGGAGTCTGAATATTCTTGCCTAAACATTTTGTAAATTTCTGTATACCAAAAGTCTACAAATGTGTATTTATTATTTGTAGTACCTTTATATATAGTAGAGGTATAAATTGTTGCCCCTTTTAGCAGCAATTTTATATGTTCCAGAGGTATGAGAATTGAGTTATTTCATATTTGGGAGGCATGGGATGCCTATAGAAAAATTGCAGGAGATGAGGCTTGAAAGGTTAAGCAATGATTAAACTGCAGAGGCCTTTGTATGTCATGTTAGGGAGATTGGCCCCATTGAAATACTTCATACAAGGGAATAGTACAATAATATTTTAGATAGATCCCTGGCATTAGTATAGAAAATGTATTAGAAAGGGAGATTCTGAAGGTAGGGATTGCAATTAAAGATTTATACAATAGCAAGTGATATTGAAGGCCCAAATTATGATTGTAACAGTAAGTATAAAGAGGAGGGAACAAATTTGAGAGGTATTTAGAGATGAAATTTTGTAGATTTAATCTACAAAAAGGATGACCTATTTATTGTAGCATAAAGCAAAGAGAAATGTTAAGAATGACACTGAAGTTGATAGCTTGGGAAACAGGATGAGTGATGAGGTTCTCAAGTCAAATACAGAACATGAGCAAGTGAACACTTTAGGAGAGATGTGGAGAAATTTGATGAAACTGTCCTTGGACTTTTGACATTTAGGTGCCAGTGGGATATCCAGTGGAGATGTGTTATCATTGACAATGTCAGTTCAATGTTCCAGAGGGGGACCTCGGGTCGGGGGGAGTAGAGTGAGAAGAGGTGTAAACTACACATGGATTCCTGAAAACTACTAAAATTTAAGGGGATGGCAGAAGAGAAAATGTTTTAAAATTTATGATCTATAATCATACTCTAAGCAGGAGATAAATATATAAATCCTCCTCTCTTCTGAGTCTGCTGGAGTACAAGTATTTCAGTGACAGCCTGTCTAGTGAACAGATGGTCCACAAGTTCAAACTAAATTTAGGTATTTTCATTCTACACAATGTCTAATTAGGACTTTTAAATTGAAATTTCATACTAAAAGGGAATGGAGATTATTTTAAGCATACCATGGATAAATTATGAACATATTTAGTAAGTGGGTAAGTTTACTATTTCAACTCATTATAAATATTCATGTGGGAGTTTTCTTAGATCACTATGGGCATCAGTTCTTTAGAGGAAGATGACTGGGTAAGGATCATAGTTCTATTTGTCTCATTTGCCTTTTTTCCCTTTTCTTTTTATGTGCTTTGTATGTTTTGTATATGTGTTACAGGGGCTTTTAGACTCCCCTGAAATTTAGTCAGTGTCATATTCTGTTATGAGCCTAATTATGTAATATAATGTATTATGTTATTAGCCTTTTCTGTAAATCTTTATAAAAATATTTTCCCTTTTCCCCACACTCTTGCGCTGCTATGAATTCCTGTGTAGTTTTTTCTTTTAGCAGACAGAAGTACAACACTGGTACTTTTGTCTTACCACAGCCTTCTTCTGCTTTCGTCTGTTCTAAGCCTAGAAGTGCTGTTCTTGCTATGCTCTTACTGAGCTTCCCCTATCCCTCTGTGTTTTGATCACCCCTCGTTTCATGCAGCCAGTATCCCTGCTCAATGCCACACATAGCCATAGCATATCTACTTCTGCAGTTCATCCTTGAATGACTCTGCACTGTTTGTTTGGAAAAAGGACTAGTTTCCTTGTATATAACCATTGGTGTGACCACTTCTCAAGTGGAAATCCACATAGATACACACATACAAACACCACACACACATGTATTTTACGGCACTATATGATACCCTAATATTTTAAAACATCCCCAACCTGGAAAAATATCACCTCAGTCCTTTTTAAATTTTTGACCTTTTACTGCCTATTATATGTGTATGTATGCATTTTATGTGATACTGAGTAAACAAATATACACTAAGAAAGGGTTAAAATTAGGAATTTAAAATATTTATGATTAAAAAAAATGTAATCAGAATAAATATCACCTCATGAATTAGAATGATCAATGACACCTCATGTATTTAAAAATATGAATGAAGGAAAGCTTTTAGAATAGGTACCAGAATTCTCAAAATTAGAAATATGAAAGAAGAATAAAATGCAAATTTCCCATTACCTTGTCAACATAGTACTTCTGCATTGCAAGAATTAATCATTCCTGTCATCCTATTTCAGCACTCTAATACATGTGTTTTATTGGGTTTGATAGGCTCTCATTTAGAAGGGCATATAAATTTTTGTACATAATGTTATGTGGTATAACGTTGTTATAAACTAGCTCTCTACATAGTGCCAAACAGCTGGTCATTTCATTGAAAAAACAATCAATATGACTTTTATTGTAGGTTAAAAATATAGCGTTAATAACAATGTCTCTTTTATCTGTATGTAGCATTTTACTCTCTTTAAAGCCTTTTCTTAAACAATCTCTCCTTTGCTTCTAAAAATATCTTATGAGAAGGCAAGCTAGGTAATACTACCATCAATTCAAAGATAAAAGTAAAATTGTATCCATAGTTATTTAGCTGGATTTAGACAAAGTTCAAATCCAATGTTTTCTGACTGGTAACCTAACGGTTATTTTTTCTAGCAAGACACGGTTATTTTTTCTAGCTGGAGCACAGAGGGATTTTGTTATATAACATTGTTTTATCAACAGATTAGATAATAATATCAGTAGTTGCTGAAGAAAATGGGAAATAAAATCTAGGAAGTGTAACTAATATGTTAAATTACAGAATCAGGAAACTAAGAGATTAATGTTTCCCAGGGAAAAATGAAAAGTTTATGCTTGGGGTTATAAAACAGAACAAAACAAAACACAACTGTACAATACAGAACTTAAAAAAACAGCAGAAATGCATGCACTCCTCCTCCCACCAAAAATTCAGATTTACTAGTTTTAGTGTAATATAACTTCAGTATGCATCAACAGAGGAACACAGGTGGTCAGAAAACCTAACATGATGTAAAACTTCATTCACAGAATAAAAACTTTAGAATGAGCAATGTCATGTACTCATTCTACTCTGTCTTGATCAGATCACACATGGAAAACCCTCTTTATTGCTACAGTCTATTTTTGAAGAGAAAACAAACCAATATGTGTTTAGAAACAAACAATTAGGATTGAAAACGACCTTAAAATCATAGTATATTAAGAATAAAGGAACTGGAAAGTTCTTCACATATTTAGAAGGATGTAATGTGTAAGAGGGATTACAATTATTCTGTTTTCCTCAGTGGATATAATCAGGCTTAGTGGGGGGAAAAAAACTACATGGAGATAGATTTCAGCTCAACTTGAAGGAGTGTTGTCTAATAATTAAAAGTTTTCAATAATGGAATGAATTAACATCTTGGAGTCTTCATGCAGAGGTAGAGTGCCCATTTGGCAGCATTGTATGAGGGATGCCAAACCATGTACTAATGGTCTGGACTAGGAAAACTGGTTCCTTCAAGATGTTTGATTCTTTCGGAGAATGATTCTAAAGGACGGGACCTATTCATTTCAGAATGTGTCAAATTCTGTGTCACAGTGGTCCCCAGTAGAGGACTCAACAATAAATATCTATGCCAGCTCCCTGAGATCCATGAAAATACTTTCTTACACAGTCCATAACCCAGGAAATATTGTAAATGATCCACAAAGAATTGATGGATTTTAAGTTTAGAGGTCTATTTTCCTAAGAAATGTAAGAATGGAGCACCATTTCACCACAAAAATCTATATGAGGTATCGCTCCCTGGAGTGTAGTAAGTCTACTCTCTGACCTGACTAGGAAGCTGGGAGAATTGAGCTAATAGAGTGAATTCTGGTTTTTGTTTTTTAGCTTTAATAATGCATTTCACCCAGGGCCATGGTTAGTCATCAATACAGAAAGACAACAGAGAAGTTGAAGAGAGCTTGGTAATAATATTTAATTTTTACTTTCTTCATTAAATATTCATACACTTTAAAATAATGGGTGGGAAAAGTTAAGATTTTTTATTTTAATATATTTTTTTAAAAAATCCATTGGAGTAAGCCACTATACAATGATTACATAATAATTCAAATGCTTTTAAAATATATTTTATTGTAACAATATAATTACTTAGATTTGAATTAAGGTCAATGAATTCTCTATAGATTGCTTCATGATTAAATATGCTATGAAGATCAGTAATGATAATCTCTTACACTTCAATTAAGCTCATTCAAAGTCATGTCCTCATGCAAGAAAATGAAGCCATTAGCTCTGTATTTTAGGCTGAAGAAGGAGTAGTTTAATTATATTGTTAGTAGAAAATATGCAATTTTATACCAGACTGAATATATCATATAATATTTTAAACTCTTGAATATGGACTTTGAAAAGTCCATGTTTGGGTATTTGTTTTTATTAGCTTTCAATGTTAATTCCCTTCATCAATACTTACTTGTATGGCAAATGATATATAGGATTTCAGGGAACCTCTATAGCCTGGGGAGATACAATTTCCATGCATTCCAATTAGTTTATCAAAATTAGTTAAATTCCAATAAAAATATTTCAAAGCAACTTGTTAACAGTGTTAACTGACTGTTTATAGAAACTCTCTCTACTTTACATATATATATATATATCCCCAAATATATACAAGAAACACAAGTTGTTTTGTATAACATATGTAACATAAAAATCCCCAAATCTAAATTTCTTACTTTAAAAAATTTACTTTTGCTCATACTCCATGTAGGCCATTGTATGTCTGCTGTGGCTCAACTCCATGTACTTTCTCATTCTGAAACCTGGGCTAAAGGAGACTCCCCCATTATGCTGTTCTTGTAGCAGATTGCAAATGGGTTGAGTCTTTGTACTTTTTGTTCTAAAATGAAAATATATGTTTTTTTATAATCTGACAATGAAAATAAACGTTTTTAAAAAAGAAAAGTCTTTTTTCACCCAAGAAAACAAGCTGAGAAAACATGCAATGATGTTAAGACAGTGTAATCTCAATGTGTGGCAGTATAGTATTCAAATACAAATAGGGTTTTGAATGGAATCATATATAAAAGGTGATAAAAGTGCAAGAATTTATCAGGAATCCTTTAGATGCTTTAGGCAACAATGGTATTCTGAGCAGTCCTCAGGATTGTTCCAGTTTCCTTTGCGAGAATATCAGTATTGTAAGGATAGGTTCTCATAGCTTGGTGACACTTCTTTAAGATTGTTCAGTTCTCCCATTAACAAGCTAATGATATGTTGGCTTCATCTGCTATCTTTAATACTTTTTTTATTAAAATGTAATGTACAAGGAGAAAAGTACACAAATCCTAAGTGTATGGCTTGATGGACTGTCAGAAAGTGAGCACACCTGCGTAACCACTAGCCAGAGCAAAAAATAGAACATCATGAGCAACTCAAAAACTCCCTTTCTGTCACCTACCAAGCATTTTGCATTCTTCTCTTTCCCAGAGGAAACCACTGTCCATATTTCTATTTCCATACATTAGTTTTGTCTGTTTTTAAACTATATAGAAATGAAATTATATAGCATATAGTCATTTTTGTCTAGATTCCATCACTCAGCATTATGGCTGTGAGATATACTCATGTTGTTGCACATAGCAGTGATTTGTTCATTTCTCACTGCTGTGTAGTATTCCATTGTATGGATATACCACAATTTATGCATTCTGCTATTGATGGATAGTTGGATTTTTTCCAACTTTGGCTTTTCTGAATAATGCTATGATAATCATCAGCAGATTTACCAAGAAGTTAGTGAAGCTCAAGCTTAAAGGCCTCTGTGTGGACTATGAGTTATTACAATTTGTAGAGTATTCTATGGAGGGGAATCCAGATTCTATGAAATATTTCTGTGAAAGCATTTTTGGTAAGATATCTAAAGATGTTATGAATATATAGACCTGAACCCCAAAACCTATTGTAATTGTGGTGATATCTTTGGTCATTCTAAGTACATATTCATTTCTGTACTTAACCTTATGTTAATAATTTTGTATCTTTTTCTTGATCACAATCCCCTAAATTGTATAAGCTTCAAGTCCAATAAAGCATCCACATCATGGACGTCTTATACATGTTTTTGGCCTATATTCTGTAGAGTACATACAGAAGAATAGAATAGCTGGATTATATGATATACTCTATTCAGTTTTAATAGATACTACCAAATAGAGTTCAAAATTTGTTGCACCCATTTCCAACCTCATTGAGCAGTGTTTTACAGTTCCCTTTGCTCACATCCTGCCCAATAATTGGTATTTTGGTTGGCTGCTATGTTATCAAACCATGATTTTAATTTGTGTTTCTCTGATGACTAAAGAAGTTAAGCATCTTTTTGTGTGCTTATTGGCTATTTAGATATCATCCTTTGTGAAATATTTGTGTATGCCTTTGACCTATTTTTATTGCTTGTATTTTTCTTATTGATTTGTGGGAGTTCTTGTATACTCTGGTTACAACACCTTTGTTGGTTACAAACATATTTTCCCACTCAGTGCTTGGCATTTTCACATTTTTAATGGTGCCTTTTAATTCACAGAAGTTCCTAATTCTAATGACTTGTGAATCTTTCCATAATAGTTAGTACCTCTTGTATGCCATTAAAGAAATAATTATCTATATGGAGGTCATGAACACATTCTCCTATGTTATCATCAATAAATGTTACTGATTTGTCTTTACCATTTATATCTATAATTTCCCTGAATTATTTTATATTTTATAAGTGGTGTAAACTAGAGATCAAGTTGCAAGTTTTTATTCTAAAGGTCTTGCATATCTCTTTCTAATTTATTCCAAGGTTTTTTATATTTGTAATAGCAATTGTAAGTGTTATGCTTTATAAATTTCATTTTCTTCATTTCTGTATACTGACTTTTACTGGCAACCTTGCTGTATTCATTATTTATTCTAATAATATTTCTGAATTTCTATTAGATTGTCTACATAAAAAATAATTGGTCTGTGAATAAAAATAATTTCCCTTTTCAATACTTAACATTTTATTTTATTTTCTTATACTATTGCAGTGACCAGGATATCCAGTACAGTGGTGAAAAAAGATATATAGTGGGAATTGTTGCATTTCTTGCAGTCTCAGAGTTAAATCTTTCAGTAATCTACCATTTGTATGATGACATTTGTTTGCTTTAGATATTTTTTGTAGTTGCAATTTATCAGGTTAGGCATATTCCCTTTTATTCCTAGTCTGCTTACTGTCAAGGTTAAGCTAGCCTCCTAAAACAAGTCAGAAATTTGACTTTCCTTATTATTCTCTGAGAGGTTGGTGTAAGTTTTGTATCAGTGCTTTACTAAAAGTTTTGGCAGTAATGTTAGCAAGATGGAGAACTAAGAAGCTCTAGGCTCGTTTTCCCCCATGGAAACAACAGCAAAAAAAATAGTGACTGACTAAAATAACTTTGTAGGAACTCTGGAAACCAGTCAAAGTTCTACAGAAACCAAGAAAACAGTCATCAAGAAAAGCTATATTCAAAGCAGTAGGAAATTTTTGGCACTCTTACTTGCCCTGTCTCCACTCCCTCCTTTGTGCAGTGTGACACGGTTGGGAGAAAGTGGACTAATTCCTAGTTTCTTCTCTTGAGCCAGTAGGAGCGTAGCAGAACTTATTTGCAATGTTCTAACCTGCCTGTGGGCTGTCTGGAGGACCCGTTTATGTCTTGTGTGACTCAGAGTTCAGATGGGGAAAGATGGCATAGTTTGGATCTCAAGCTGGTGAAAGGTGCAGAAAGCAGTGGTGGGTGTCACGGTGTATAAAAATTGTAAGTGGATTGCTGACCTGTGGATGCTTGGGACAGGAAGTTATGAGCAGAGTAAGAGAATAAAACATTTAATGTACAAAGAAGAAGATAGGGAAAGACTGTTTTGGAAATTAAGATATTTAAAGGCATATATACAGGGGCAATTGAAACACACAGACAGACAGACACACACACACCCTAGGCAGTATGCATAACCAGAAAAGAGTGGAGAAAACCTTATGTTTTTACCCTGGACTATTCCCAACACTCAGAACACATCCTGCTAATTAGTAAAGGTCTTCTCCACCAGTCTGAAAAGACTGGGAGAGGTAGTTGTTTTTTCAAATGGCAAATTTTCAACAAAAGATTACAAGGCTTAGAAAGAACAGTAACAGATGGCCCATTCAAAAGAACAAAATAAATCACCAGAACCTATCCCTGAAGAAACACAGGCACTGGAATTACTAGGTAAAGCCTTTAAAACAACTGTCTTAAATATACTCAAAGAGCTAAAGGAAAACAAGGACAAATAACTAAAGGAAATCAGGGAAAAAATATATGTACAAAATGCGAATGTCAACAGGGATACAAATTATAAAAAAGAACCAGACAGAAATTCTGGAGTTGAAAAATACAATAATTGAGTTGAAAAATTCATAAGAGGGGTTTAAGAGCAGACTCAAACAGGAAGATGAGAGAATTAACAAACTTGAAAAGAGGGCATTTGAAATTATTGAATTTGAGGAGTGAAAAAATAAAAGTAAACAGAATTTGAGGAACTTATAGGAAATCATCAAGCAAAAAATTATACATATTATAGGAGTCCTAGAAGGAAAAGAGAATAAGGGGCAGAGAGATAATTGAATAAATAATGACTGCAAACTTACCAAATTTGAAAAAATACATGGATCTACAAATCCAAGAATCTGAAGATAAAAAGAATAAATTGAGGGACCCATAATGAGACATTATAATAAAACTGTCAAGAGGCAATGGGAGAGAATCTTGAAAGCAGCAAGAAAAAATTTGTTACATACAAGAGATCCTCAATAGGATTAGCAGCTGATTTCTCTAACTTGGAGAAAATAAACCCTCACCTTTATGGTCAAATGATTTTTGACAAGGAGCCAAAATCATTCAATAGTGGAAAAACTCAGTGTTTCTGAAAAATGATTTTGGGAAAACTGTATAGCAACATGCAAAATAATGAAGTTGGAAAAATTAGCATATGGAAATTAACTCAAAATGGATGAAAGAACTATATGTAAGAGCTAAAACTATAAAACTCTTAGAAGAAAACATAGGAGGAAGTTTCATGGCATTGGATTTGACAATGATATTGGATATTAGATTTGGATATGACAACAAAAGCACAGGCAAAGAAAGAGAAACTAGATAAATTGAACTTCATCAAATTTAAAACTTTCAGGCATCAAAGGACACTATCAACAGAGAGAAAAGGCAACTCATGAAAAGGGGAAAATATTTGCTAATTACATATCTGATCAGGGATTAATATCCAGAATATATAAATAACCTTACAACTCAAAAAAGAAAAATTAAACAACACAGTTTATAAATGGGAAAATGACATTTTTCCAAAGTGGAGGACCTGAGTAGGCACTTTTCCAAAGAAGACATACAGATGGCCAACAGTGTTAGTTTTAATGTTGTAATTTTCTATGAATCTGTATTTCTATGAATCTGAATTTTCATGTAAATTTTCCCAATAAAGTTGTCCTTCATATCCTGTAAATATTTATTATCAGCTTCAATAGCATCCCATTTATCATTCTTGATATTGCTTACTTATGCTTCCTCTCCCTCTCTCTCTCAATTTCTCTCTTTTTCTCTCTCTTTTATTAGTTCATTCTTGCCAGGCTTTTAATTTCATAATTCTTTTCAGATAACCAAATTTTGGCTAGGTTTTTCCTCATTAACTTCTTGCTTAATTTCATCTCTTTCTGCTGAATTTTTTCATTTTATCTGAAATTTTAATTTTATTTTTTTTCTTTCTCCATGTATATTACTAACTTCTTGATCTGAGATTTTCAATGTTTCCTACCTTTTAATACATGGATTTAAGGACATATATTTCTCTATAAGAATAGCATTAGAAGCAAAACACAGGTTTTGAAATTATGTAATGACATTGTCATTTATCCAAAATATATTTTAATTTCTGTTGTGGTTTCTTCTGTGATCCATGGTTTCTTTAGAATTATGTTGCCTATTTGGGGTCTTTTTTGTTTCCATACAAATTGTAAAAGTTTTTGTTCTCGTTCTGTGAAAAATACCATTGGTAGTTTCATAGGGATTGCATTGAATCTGTAGATTGCTTTTGGTAGTACAGTCATTTTCACAATGTTAATTCTTCCAATCCAAGAACATGGTATATCTCTCCATCTGTTTGTATCATCTTTAACTTCTTTCAACAGTGTCTTATAGTTTTCTGCATACAGGTCTTTGATCTCCTTAGGTAGGTTTATTCCTAGATATTTTATTCTTTTTGTTGCAATGGTAAATGGGAGTGTTTCCTTACTTTCTTTTACAGATTTTTCATCATTAGTGTATAGGAATGCAAGAGTTCAAAGCAATCTTGAGAAAGAAAATGGATTTGGAGGAATCGGGCTCCCTGACTTCAGACTATACTACAAAGCTACAGTAATCAAGATAGGATGGTACTGGCACAAAAACAGAAATATAGATCAATGGAACAGGATAGAAAGCCCAGAGATTAACCCATGCACATATGGTCACCTTATCTTTGATAAAGGAGGCAAGAATATACAATGGAGAAAAGACAGCCTCTTCAATACGTGGTTCTGGGAAAACTGGACAGCTGCATGTAAAAGAATGAAATTAGAACACGTCCTAACACCATACACAAAAATAAACTCAAAATGGATTAAAGACCTAAATGTAAGGCCAGAAACTATAAAACTCTTAGAGGAAAACATAGGCAGAACACTCTATGACATAAATCACAGCAAGATCCTTTTTGACCTCCCTCCTAGAGAAATGGAAATTAAAACAAAAATAAACAAATGGGAGCTAATGAAACTTCAGAGCTTTTGCACAGCAAAGGAAACCGTAAACAAGATGAAAAAACAACCCTCAGAGTGGCAGAAAATACTTGCAAATGAAGCAACTGACAAAGGATTAATCTCCACAATTTACAAGCAGCTCATTCAGCTTAATATCAAAAAAACAAACAACCCAATCCAAAAATGGGCAGAAGATCTAAACAGACATTTCTCCAAAGAAGATATACAGACTGCCAACAAACACATGAAAGAATGCTCAACATCACTAATCATTAGAGAAATGCAAGTCAAAACTACAATGAGGTATCACCTCACACCAGTCAGAATGGCCATCATCCAAAAATCTAGAAACAATAAATGCTGGAGAGGGTGTGGAGAAAAGGGAACCCTCTTGCACTGTTGGTGGGAATGTAAATTGATACAGCCACTATGAAGAACAGTATGGAGGTTCCTTATAAAACTAAAAATAGAACTACCATATGACCCAGCAATCCCACTACTGGGCCCATACCCTGAGAAAACCGTAATTCAAAAAGAGTCATGTACCACAATGCTCATGGCAGCTCTATTTACAATAGCCAGGACATGGAAGCAACTGAAGTGTCCATCAACAGATGAATGGATAAAGAAGATTTGGCACATATATACAATGGAATATTACTCAGCCATAAAAAGAAACCAAATTGAGTTATTTGTAGTGAGATGGATGGACCTAGAGTCAGTCATACAGAGTGAAGTAAGTCAGAAAGAGAAAAACAAATACTGTATGCTAACACATATATATGGAATCTAAAAAAAGAAAAAAAATGGTTCTGAAGAATCGAGGGGCAGGACAGGTATAAAGACACAGACGTAGAGAATGGACTTGGAGGGGGAAGGGTAAGCTGGGACGAAGTGAGAGGGTAACATGGACATATATATACTACCAAATGTAAAATAGATAGCTAGTGGGAAGCAGCTGTATATCACAGGGAGATCAGCTTGGTGGTTTGTGACCACCTAGAGGGGTGGGATAGGAAGGGTGGGAGGGAGACGCAAGAGGGAAGGTATACGGGGATATATGTATACCTATAGCTGATTCACTTCGTTATACAGCAGAAACTAACAGCATTGTAAAGCAATTATACTCCAATAAAGTTGTTTAAAAAATGAATTATGTTGCCTAATTTTTTAATATTTGGAAATTTTCTAGTCATTTTTTTGTTATAGATTTCTAGCTTTATTACATGGTGGTCAGAGAACGAATTCTGTATGGTTTAAATATATTGGAATGTGTTTAAATTTGCTTTAGAGCCTAGTATATGTTAAATTTTGGTAAATACTCCCTGTGTACTTGAAAACAATGTGTATTTTTGCAATTATTGGGTACAGTGTTCCATATACATCAAATTGGTCATATTTGTTAATCTTGTTCAATGTTCTATATCTTTATTGATTTTTTGGCCTGTGTAATTTTTTAGTTACTAAGAAAGTTGTATTAAATCTCTCACTATGATTGTGGATTTTTCCTTTTCTTTTCTTTTTTTCTTCTAGCTTGTCAATCTCGCTTCATTTATTTTGAAGCTATATTATTATGGTGTAATTAATTGTATCTTCCTATTGGACTCATCTTTTTGTAGCTACTAAATATCTTTCTTTATCACTGGTGATTTCTTTTAGCATATTTCATAGTTACAGTCTACCAACAGTTAATTGTCTTTGATTTCTGTCAACTTAAAATATCTACATTTCTCCTTAATTATTGAATGATATTTTCATTGTATATAGAACTTTGGTTTAAGAGAGTTTTTTCCCCAGTACTTTAAAGATGTTATTCCATTGTTTTCTGTCCACCAGAGTTTCTCATTAATTGTTTCCCTGGGTGTAATGTGTCATTTTTCTCTGGCTGTTGTAAAGATTTTCTCTGTCACTAGTTTTCAGTGGTATGACTAAGATTTGTCTCGGTGTAGGTTTATTTGCCTTTCAGCTACTGCTTAAATATAAGCAAGTGCCTCAAGAGAAATATCAGGCTCACCTCTCTGTGTCTTATTTGTCTCCCAAACTTTGGACCTATAGACTCACTTTCATGGTAACTTCCTGATGACTTCAAATTTTTAAAAATGTTTTGTCCAGGTTTTTCAGTTGTTCACAGCAAAAAATTCATTTTGCAACCAGTTAATCCTCCACTAAAGGAAATGAAAATCATTCTCTATGTTATTATATTCATCGTTGTAACATGTTCTAATTTTCTTTTCTTTATAAAGTTTGTTATACAGGTTATACACCAAGAAACTGAAAAATTTATTAAGAATATGGTCTCCAGATTCTGACTGCCTAGGTTTAAATCCCAGTTCTGCCACTCAGTAGATTTGTTGCATTGGGAAAGTTAGTTAACTTCTCTAGGCCTCCATTTCCTCATCAATAAAGATGGAATTGTAAAAGCATGTACTTCATGGTGTTCATACAAGAAATAAATGAACTGATCTGTGTAAAATGCTTAAACTAGTACCTGGAAAGTAATGTGTCTTAGAAGTGTTTATAAAGTAAATTTCCTTACATTGCAAGACTATTCTTACTAAAAACTAGACAATGGACTTCTGATAGTTTACAGATCCAAAGAAGTGTATAACTTCGTAAAATACATGACAGGGTGAAAAACTGCCACAGAATAAGTTTTTCTTTTAAAGCAAATACTAGTTGAAAAAAGGGACAGATGTTATATAGTGAGGGAGATCACTAAGGCTTCATGGAATAGGTGATATTTGAACTAGACCATTAAGTTTGGATAGGTTTGCAAGAAAAGGAGATGATAGGCAGGGACATTTTATGTAGAGAAATAATGTAAATAAAATTTTGAGACAATAAAATTATCTGAGAGACTGGAGAAATAACATGATTTGGCAGGAACATGAAGCAAAAGTATGAAAGTAGATTCAGAGAAAGCTGGAAAGATAATTTGAAGTAATTCTGATGACAGGCAAAGGAGTTTGCTCTTAATTAAATAGGCAAATGAAAGTCATTCAGTGACCTAAATATCTAACAGTAAGAGAACACTTTAGTAAATTATAGAACATCAAATCAATGGACTATTAGCAATCATTAGATAATTTGGAGATCATGTAGCAATATTCATAAGTTCTTAAAAGGAAATAAGTGAACCAAACAGACAGAATACAAAATTATATTTATGCCTTATTAGTAGCTCAGAAAAGTTGTATATTCCTATCAATAAGGACTGGAGGAGAATATCATAAAATAAATTGTTTTTAGAAGCAGTGATATTGTGGGTTATTTATTTTTCTCTTTGTTATGTTTATGCTTGTGCCACAAATTAGAATAAAATAAAAATAATTGAAACCAGACCTGTGCTTTAGACAAATTAATTCATCTTTGAGATATGAAATAAATTAGTTGAGTTAAATGAAGAACCAATAGGAGCATGATGAGGTAGTCTAGAAGAGAGGTCATGAGAATCTGGACCACAGTGACATTAATAAAGGTAGGGAAAAGGCCTGCAGTGCCAGCAGAACTGAAGAGCTCACATCTATAGAAATCTATAGAGGTATAATAGTGATTAATTGTATAAATTAAGCTCATTTGCACCCATATTATAACATTTTTATGCATGTGTTGTGTTTTATAAGACTTTCTACAGGACCTGTTCTACCCTACCTACTTCTTCTCTGATTTCATTCTCTATTTTTTCCTCTGTTGCTCCTTACTTACTGTATTCTAGCAACGTTGACCTCCTGGTTGTTCCCCCAAACACACCAAGTAATCTCCTACTTCAGTGCTACTATGCATGCTGCTCATTTCCCTGGAATGTTCGTTTCCAAGGTATACTCATGGCTTAAGTCCTCTTCCCTCAGGTGTGTACTCAAATGCCATCTTGTATGAGGCCTTCCCTAGCCACACCTGGTTACTGTCTCACCTTACCCTGGTTCATTTTTATTCAAAGCAAATATTACCATCTGGAATTACATTTGAAATTGTGTGTTTATTTATTTATGTCAGGGCTTACCAGAAAGTAAGCTCCATGAAAGCAGTTTGCTTATTGATAGATCCCTAGAATTTGTGACAGTGCCTGCCTGGCACATAGTAGATGCTAAATAAATAATTATTGAACAAATGAATGAAGTGATTCCCATGACAGTCCTATGAGGTAAGTTGAACAAGTAATGACCTAAGTGTCCACATGTCCCCATTTTAGGAACAGAGAAACTGAGGTTAGAATGAGTAAGTGACTTGCCCAAAGTCAAGCAGCTTTTAAGTGAGAGCTGGGAGGAGCACCAAATCCTTTGACGTATATGTTGAATCCCTATACCAGTTGAACACAGAAGGAAGGCTTATCCTTGGAGATAGGAGCAAAAGAGCAGCAGGGTGAAGACAAAAAGTTTAAAATATAGAGGAGGCAAATTGAGGAAATTCTTATTAAGTAGGATAAGAGTTTATCTGAGGAAACTGGAAAGCAAAATCATGAGAATGATTTTTGGAGAGAATGGGAAAGATAATAGCAGAAAGGGCAGCTAGAATAACTGAAGCTGATGGGGAGTTGTAACTCAAGTAACTTAAATAGAAATTGTTAAAAATGGTGAAATGTCTACTCAGAGAGGGAGGAGCCATCTACGATCTGGAGCATGGATAGAATGATGGTCATGACATCAAGAGAAGGAAACTGCATGTGTTTTGGCATGAATTGAGGTAGTTGTTCTAGATAGAGAAATACAAGTAAAGAAATATTCCTAAACAGGAATGAGCAGAATTTGGTGACTGATAGAATATCTGGAGTGAACGACCGAAAGTACGAAGCCCGGGAGCCCAAGAATATATTGTTTATGCTTTGGGAGACAGGGATGTTAGAAATAACTATTATATAAATGCATTTATTCTTTGTCACACTTCTGAGAATAGAGTAGCATGCTGAATATTAAATTTAATTCTGAGATCACAGTCCAAATTTTATACCATATAAAATGCAAGAGCCAAGTGGAAGAGCATTAGATATGGATACACTTTTTGGACCATTACATCAGGATAATTTTGTGTCTCTACTTTGTTTAAGGGGAAATATTAGAGTTATAAGTTTCAGTTATATTAACTCAACTTTATTCTTGGCACAGTGAATTTCAAACAGAAAATGATATTGCAATTCAGACTTAATATTCACTAATGTTGTTAAATTCACCTAATTAAAAGATAACAAAATATTTAATAATGGGGAATTATCTCAAGCTAAGTCTTTGACTATCTCTGTTTCTGCCAAGAATTAATAGGAAACAAATAGACTCTTACATGGACAAACTTTGATAAAATTATATATTTTTAGAACAATGTAACAAGCCTCTGGAAAACTCATTTGCATTTATATAATTTAAAGTGTCTTGTTATGACCCTTTTCCCCAAATACTCTGCAAATGCAAGAGTTTCTATTTACATTAATAAATAAAAGAAAGGTGACTACACACTGTGCCTTGGAGTTTATTTGTATTTAACAACTCAGCCTTATTATTTGTAGTATCACCTATATAGAGGGGAGGTGACACATTCGGAGAAGAGGATAGTAACTAATATATTCAGTCAAGAATGATTAAACCAATCATACATACAGAATTTAGCTGTAAACAGAAATGTGGGTAGGATATTAAAATTTGCAAAGCACTGAGCTAGAGCAAACAAGTGAGCAGATATAGAAGAAAAGTGGATCTCTTTCATGTGCCAAGGCAACTGAGCAACCTAAGAGGGAGGTAACTAGATTTGGCACTAGATAAAACAAATAATTGGCTGAAAGCATTATTGGCTTGTAGTTCGAGAGTTGCAGATAAAATTGGAAGCAAGGGAGGTAAATGTTCATTCATCTTTATATGGAGTCTATTCAACGTACAAAACAATGGGAAAGTTTTCATAAAATGAACATATCTGTGTAATGATCACACAGATGAACACATAGAACATTATCAGGACTCCAGAAGCCCTCCTCATAATCCCTTTTAATCACAATTCCTACACCCCCAACAAGGGTAAAAACCCTGACTTCTAACAGCTTGCATGTTATTGTATGTGATATAAATGGAATCATATATAATGAGCTTTTTGGTTTCTGGCTTTCACTCAAAATTTTGTATATGTGATTCATACAGACTGTTGTATGTATTTGTAATTTATTCTCATTGCTGTACAGAATTCCCATGTGACTACACTACATTCTACTGTTAATGAGAATTTGGGTTGTTTATAGTCTGTAGTTATGAAGAGAGTTACTATGAACATTTTAGTACATGTCTTTTGGTCAATATATGTGCTTATTTCTGTTGGATATATACTTAGGAGTGTGTTTGCTAGGTCTTGGGTGTGCCTCCATTCAATTTTAGTAGTTACTGACAAAGAATTTTCTTAAATGGTTGTATCAGTTTCACACCTACCAGCAATGTGAGAGTCCTAATTCCACATCCTGATACTTGGTATTATCATTCTTTGCAAACTTTGTGATTCTGATAGATGTGTATTAGTAGTTCATTGAGTAATGTAGGTGAGGTCCTTAGTAATTTGTGCATCTTCTTTAGTGAAGTTCCTATTCTAGTGTTGATTTTTTTTCTCTTGGATTCTCTTTTTCATTATTGGTATCCTACAAATATTCTGGGTAGAAGTCTTTTCTTGGATATAAGTATTGTAAGTATCTTCTCTTCTGTGAGGGTTTTTTTCACTCTTTTAATGGTGACTTTTGAAAAATAGGAGTTCTTAATTTTAATACAGTCTAAATTATCTTTTTTTTTTAATTCATGATGAATGCTTTTTGGATTCTGTTTCACAAATCTTTGGCTGCTCCAAGTTTACAAAGATGGATTTATTTTAAATTTGATGTGCAATCCATTTGCAATTGATTTTTCTGTATAGTGTGAGGTAGGGATCTAGATACTTTTTCTTATATGAAAATCTAATTCACCCAGTACCATTTACTGAAAAGGTCTTCCTTTGATCACTGCACTCTAGTGTCATTTTTGCATAAATCGAATGACCATATACAGAAACAGTGTGGGTATGTTTCTGGACTTTAGTTTGTTCAATTTGTTAGTTTGTATACACTTTTACTAATATTACATTTTCGTACTTATAACTTTATAATAGACCTTGATTTCTAAAAGTATAAATCCTCCAATTTTGTTGATCTGGTTTTCTTTGGTTTTATTTTGTTTATAACCATCAACAAAGGTTAAAGGTATGAGCTTTACCTATCAGCTACATTATAGCATGTCTTCTCCAAACAATTGCTACTGTATGTTCAAATAGTATGACAATTTGACTAAAAGTGCCAAATTCGGAGGTCATCTCTGAGCTATCAACTTCAAATAGAATTTTATTTCTTTTTAATGTATATTAGAATGTATAGAATATAATTAGAGGAGGAGAAAAATAATACACAACACCAAACAAATATATCTGTTGGGTTGACCAATTAAAAATGCTTTGGACAGAAATAAATTCTACTATTGTTGAAGGAGTTGGGGCAAAAGAGGAAGCTAGGGGTGAATGTCAGATCACTTGGGAGGAGTGTTACTAGCATCATGCTGCAGTTCACAGGATAGTGCCCCACAGCAAAGAACTGTCCAGCCCAATATGTAAAAAATGCCATTTTTGCAAAACCTTAATCTAGAGAACTGAAGGAACCTGGTGGAAAGAGATAAAAGGAGAACTGAAGGAACCCAGTTGGAAATAAGCAAGTTTTTAGACTAGTAGGAATAGCTACACAAAATGACTTAAATCAGTGCTTAGCTTAAAAAGGCAACAGAAGCCCTCAGTCATCTCTTAGTGTTAACTTTGCAAGTCATCTCCTTGCTACCATGACCTCAAATTCTAAGGAATTTTGCTGCCTTTAAAGTTTAGCCTTAGGCTATTACAATACTTTGCAGATTCTTCAGGGACTACATCAGTCATTCAGACTAAGAAGTAAAGAACTCAATGTGTTTATTCCATCAAAGGAACTATCCTAAGCATTTTGCATATGTAATTCCAAGTAATTCTCACAATAACACTGTGAAGCAGATATTATCATATATTTTTAAATGTGAGAATATTTTAGATAAGTAAAATGGAACTCAGAGGAAATAATTCCCTTTGGGTACAGATAAATGATTGAAACTCCTGTCTGTCATAAATAACTCACAGTGTAATTGGAAGTAATATTATATATAATGTATGATATACAGTTTGGTATGATATACATAAGGTGTGACTACAACTTGCAATTAATATTTATATACCTTGCACTTAGCACATGCCATCATAATATTCTATGTGTTATATCTTAATATGATTTCAATTTTGTATATAAGGAAATTAAAGTTCAAAGAGGTGAAATTAATTGTACAAAGGATGTACAGTTATAAGTGATGGTCTGTTAGATTCCAAAGTGCTATTAACCACTACATTGTCATATTAATTGATGTATGCATGTAAATGTAATTTATACATCAGGAAGAAATACAAATACTGTTATTCCAAATTTCAGTCTGGAAGCAATTTAAAGGAATTATGTTTTTAGCATTGTAGGTAATAGGAAGGAAGAGAAATATGTTTAATATTTAATGTTAATATGTTTTAAGCCTCTAACCAAAATGAAATATATGAATTCCTGTGGGATTTGTTTTTTGATAATGAAGTTAAAGTTTTTTTAGAGATTCTCTGATCTGAAGTTGTGAAATCTATTGGACTGAAACCTTTCATTAGAACAATTACTTTTATTAGCTAATCAACTTGAGTCATGCAAAATTACTTGAAATAACATTTAAGTAATTTTTTCTCAGTTATTTAACTTTATTCCTCATAATAGAATCACTGAGCAACAGCTTTTATTTGGAGATTGTGATTGTCAATATCTTCTCTAGGCTTGAACTGTTTAGAACAACAGCTTTCAAGTGTGGATTATTTGTATTTGACAGTAATTGTTCATGTTTTAGCTAAATTCTTTTGGAAGCAATAAGAAATTGCTTCTCTGATCTATAGGCAAGTAGAAATTTTCTTCAATTTACTTCCAACAGTACTTTTGAGCCTTCAAAATTCTGTGCATAATTTTATGAAAAAGAAAAATGTCAAATTTCACCAAGGTTTCAAGCAATACACTCACTCTATTGTAGAGTGCCAAAAATATCATTCTTTGCATTTCTGATGCACCATTGGTTTATGCAGCATACTGAGTAGAGGGTGAAAGAATTTTGCAGCTGTTTAAAAATTATATATATATATATATATACTGTAAAAAATTTAAATATAAATAGTGTATATAAAATATATTAAAATTATTTTTAAAATATTATATATAAAACTCTCTTACTGAGGTCTAATTTACCCACCATAATATTCAGCCATTGTAAATGCTCAATTCAAAGATTTTGAGTAAATTTACAGAGTTGTTCAATCATCAATACAACTTATTTTAGAATATTTTTTTATCCCATTTTGCCATTAATCCCTAGTTCCACCTTTAGAAAATCACTGATCTTGTATCTGCTTCTATAGATTTGTCTTTTCTGGACATTTCATACAAATGAAATTATACACTATGTGATTTTTTATGTCTGAATTATTTCACTAAGTGTAACGTCTTCAAGGTTCAACCATGTTGTGGTATGTAGCAGTACTTCATTCCTTTGTATGGATGAATAATGTTCCATTGTATGGCTATACCAAATTTTATTTATCCATTTTCAAGTTGAAGGACTTTTGAATTCTTTCTACTTTTGGGTATTATGAATAATGCTGCTATGAACAGTCATGTACAAGTCTTTGTGCAGACACTTTCATTTCTTTGGGATATATACTTAGGAGTAGAAGTGTAATTGCTGGATCATATGGCAACACTATGTTTAACATTTTGAGGAACTGCCAGACTTTTCTAAAGCAGCTGAACCATTGTACCTTCCCACCAGTGAAATGTGAGGATTCTGGTTTCTCCACATCCTTATCAATACTTTTTATTATCATTCTTTTAAATTACTGTATAGCTATCCTAGTGGTTGTGAAGTGGTATCTCATTGTGGTTTGGATTTGCATTTCCCTGAGGATAAGGACATGGATTATCTTTTCATATGCTAATTGTCTATTAGCACATCTTCTTTGGAGAAATGTCTATTCAGATCCTTTTTCCATTTTTCAAAATTTGTTTGTTTGTAATCTTATTAAGTTGTGAGAGTTCTTTATTTATTCTGGATACAAATCCTTTATCAGATACGTGATTTAAAAATATTTTCTAATCTCAGTTTTTTTATCCATAAAATGGGAAAATGAGTGACCTTTGCTGGGTTACCTTGGTATGCCATTTTGTCATTAGCAATTCTGTATCTACATTTCCACATCTGAAAAGGAAATTCCATGCTACATAGTGGTACTATATGAGTACTTGCAGCAAAATGTTAAATATAGCACACATTCTGGATGCTACAATTTTGTTAGAAGAACTCAGGGAGAAAACATTTTTTCTCTCAAAAATAATATTTCAACTTCCCAATTTAGTGTTAATTATCTCCTCTTTCTCCTAAACAGAATTTACATTTACTCTTTTTTGTATGTGTGTGTGCTTTTAAAAGTGCTTCGGTTGACCAGTCTGTGGTACATTGGAGGTTTTTAATAACCTTTTATGTTCTATGACACATAATGGGGATATTATGACAAATATCTCCCACTGTTTCAGCTTTAAATATCTCTGGCTTCTCCTAAGCAATCTCAACTAGAGAGCCACTATATTCTATCCTCTCTATATTGTATGAGTGATGTGTAAACATTGAGCTGCACCACAAGAGATCATGTTTAAACTATCACTAAATTTGAACCTAGCAGTACATTTTTTGATAAAATGAAAACCTTATGTATATGACTTCTCTGTAATTTAAGTCTTTTATAATTTTAATTTGTATGTTGTTATGTTTTCTTCAAGCAGGATATAGCTATCTTATATTTTTGTGGGTTTTTTTCATGGAATCCTGGAAACTTATTGCTGCATAGATAAACTCAGCATCAGAAAGGCTGACTTATTCAAGTTCACTCAGCTAGTTAATATCAAATCCATGAAAGTCCATATGGATGGCTATTATTGATTGCTATAATCCCTTTATACTATTGACAACTCAGGGTAGAGATAACATTACATCTGACCTTTGAACAACATGGTTTAAACTGCGTCAATCTACTTATAAGTGATTTTTTTCAATAAATATGCACTACACTAATCCACAGTTTGTTGAATCTGCTGATGCAGAACCGTAGATATAGAGGGCCAATTGTAAAGTTATACTTGGGTTTTGGACTGCACAAGGGTCGGCGTCCCTAAACCCCACATTGACCAAGGGTCAACTGTACACTAGAATAAATAAGCCTGCATGAATTTTATTTTCTATAGAGTACATTTAAATCAGACTTTATATGAAATATTGTAGCTTAGATAAATCCGAGTTATTATTTCCTTTCTGTAAGAACTTTGCATAACGAAAAGGGGCATTTCTAGTGTTAATATTATAAATGATAATATAGTGTTCACCTTCAATATTGGAACTGGTATGCTAACTTTCATAATCTTAAAAGCACTCATATTTTATTTGTCAAATTGATATGGTATATGGTTTCAGAAAGGATGCTTGAGTGAGGACAAAACGTGACAGCATACAAAGAAACGTAAACATAATTATAAATAAATGTATTTTTTCTAACTTTGATTATTAGCAGATTTTTATGGCTTCAGATTTTTTTGGACATTTGCACATTAATTAAAAACAAACTTCAATATGACTTTTTCTTTAAAATATATGGATTTTTAATCCAGGATATTAAAAGAGCTGAAATTTAAAAAGAAATCTAAACATATATAAAACTTAAAGAACAATTTACTTAGGGTTAAACACAATTAAAAATTCACTTTTTAATTCTACAGAGAATTCCTTTAAAAAAATTCAATCATTTGTAAAATAAAATAGGAATATTGTTTTGAGGCTCTTTGAAATTTAAAAATGAAATCCTGGCATTCAAATATAGCGCCTAAAATTTATAACTATGTTAGCATTCTCATTTTGGCCTAAACATTCTCATTTTTGCTAAAACATGTAACCAAAAATAAGGACAGACAAATTTATTGTATTTGTTGTTATTGTTATTTTTCCAACCAAACAGCATCATGTTGAGGCTGAAACTGGTTCATTTAGTTTAAAATATAATGTTTGGACAAAATCAACAGCATATTTACTAAATCAACCATCAAAATTTTAGAGATAGATGAGTTAATTAGTTGAAGAAAAGAACTGATTTCCCACTTTCAATGAGAATAAATGTGCTTACTTTCCAGTAGTAGCTCATTAGCAAAGTTGGGAATACAGCATATCTTCTCATTCAGGGGGAATAAAGTTTCCAATGAAGTTTACCTCTTGTCTTATGTAAATTTAAAAGAGTGATTTTAGACAATGAAATTAATTTCATTCCCAGAACATCATATTATAAAAATGGATTTTCTGACACAGAGAATGAGCAGACTTCGAAAGTTTGTGATTCCTGCTGTAGAGAGAAATGCTTAAATGAAAGGGCAATTGAATCATTTTTTGAGATAGACATACGAGGAAAAATGGAATATCCCCTTTCTCTAATGCTACTCTGGAAATTGTGGTACAGTTTTTTTTTCCGTCTCGTCTTCCTTCTTCTTTTTCTTCTTTTGTTTTTTTCGCAAATCATTAAGTGAGATAATGCAGCAGTAGACAAAGGATGTATTTTTTTATGTTTCATTGCAAAATGAAAATCCCTATATTATTATATATGAAATGTCTTATACTTTAAAGATGGTTAAGAAAATAAGAGATTGAGCTCTGGTCCAAGTGGCAACATAGGAGGCTCTTGAACTCACCTCCTTTATAAAAACACCAAATCTCCAGCTACAAACAGAACAACTCCTTCTGAAAGAAATCTAGAAATCAGCTGAGTGACTTCTACATACCAGGCAAATGAGAATATACCCACAATGATATGGGTAAGAAAAGCTTAGACACACTCTCACAATAAACCCTACTCCCAGCACAGCTACAATCAGTAGGGAACTCATGATTCCCAGCTTTTTCCTGAGGAGCAAAAGGCTTGTATCAAACATCTAGTGCCCCAACTTTTAAGAATTCCACCTGCGGGATAGATCCCCAAAACACATAGCTCTGAAAGCCAACAGGGCTTGCAGCCATAATAATCACAAACTATTACAAACAAAGAAACAGTTCTTAATGTGCTCACAAGGATTCCCTGTGGCTATTCTTCAAGGGCTTGGCCCAGAGTGTTTGTTTGCTTTAGATTTTACATATAAGTGAGATCATATAGTGTTTGCTTTAGAAAGTGACATCTTAAATGGTGCTTGGTTTTTGATGATCCTCTTTTTGCCTTCTGCTTCTCAAGACTGAGCAAAAGAGAATGCGTCACACAATATCATGCAGTGGATATTTAAACATAATGCCAGGCTACTGAGAATACGCCATATGTTTCCAGAGAGTGTGGGAAATCACTTCCATCAGAAAAAATCAAACTGCCTTGAGTATTTGGCACAGTAATCAGGTTGCAACCTTTCATTCCAGTTGATCCAGACAGCTGTGGAGGGAACCAAACTGGAACCTTGGAGAATGCACTTTCAAGCTGCATTACATCTCTAATGATACAAGGCAGAACTTTGTAAACTTAAGCCAATTTCAGAACTTTAAGCAGGCTTTATAATGCTGGACATTATGGGACAAAGAAAAATGAGTCATAATTTTTTACAAAGTGCTATAAGACAGAGAAAATGAACTATGCTTCCATCGAAGGCCAGCTCCTTCAAATGTGCTCTACATCCTCTTCTGTTACATCTTCTAGGGAATTTTGCTTTTCAATTATTCCTTCTCTTCCTATTGCATCATCAATCTCTCATTTACTACTGGATCATTCAACTTAATATGCTCTATTAACTCCAGGTTTAAAGTAACAAAATAAGTAAATTTCTTTTGATCCTTCTTACTCCTTCAGCTATCATCCTATTCTCTGCTCCCTTTAATGGCAAAATGGTATGTTTGGTCTCCATTTCTTCACTATAAATTTGTTTTATTATTTATTATGAAATATTTTAAGTACACAGAAACTTATAGTAAACAATATAATGTATATAACCATACATCTACCACACAGTTTGTCAAAGCTTAATATTGTGCCATATTTGATCAATCTTTTTCTCTTATTATTTTTAGAAACTAAACCAAAGAGATGGATTTTAAGCCTACATATGCCTCTTTAATTCCATTCTCTCCTTCATTTTCAAAAATCAGCCACTACTGCGGTTTTGTAGTAATATGGCCACTCTTTTTTTCTATTTTCAGAACACATATATGTAGCCAAAAATTGTGTGTATTTGTGTATGTGTGAGTGTAATGACTATATATCTTTATATATAAAGATGTTTATGAGGCTTTTAAAATTATATACATGGTATAATACTTTTTTAGTATCAGTGACATATGGTGTCACTGATAAAAGCATTATTTAAAATCTCATAACTCTTACTCCACTCCAACCATTTTGGCTTCCTTGCTGGTTTCTAACTTCACTAAGCTACTCCCATCTAAAGGCTTGTGCCTTTACACATTTGGGTAAATTCCAAAGAACACTATTGCTGGACCATATCATAAGAATATATTTAGTTTTTTAAGGAACTGACAAACTATCTTCCAAAGTGGCTGTACCATTTTGCATTCTTGCCAGCAATGGATGAGAGCTATTGTTCTGTATCCTCACTAGCAATTTGTATTGTCAGTGTTTTGAATTTGAGCAATTGTTTTATGTTGATTTTGTGAAATATTAACTCTTTTAATAACAGTCATCGTTCGTATTCCTGTTCTTCTGATTTGATATGTAAACAATTATATGGACAGTGAATAATGGATGTTTTGCTTCTTCTGTTCCTTATAAGTTTAATTTAATTCTGAAGTTTTCTTTTCCTATTAGACTGTCTAGTACCTCCATTTCAGTGGTGAATAGAGGCAGTATAGAAACCATCTTTGAAATTAAGGGGTTGTTTTTAATATTTCACAATTAGACAAAATGTTGTAAGAAACTTATTGACACACTATTAAGTTAAAAAAAAACTTTCCTAAATCTGTAGTTTGGTGAGAGTTTTTATCATGAAAGGATGTGTAATTTAATCAATTGTTTTAAATCTTTTGATATAATCATACAATTTTCTCCTTTAACCTGTTAATGTAGTAATTAAAAGTAGTATATTTTTAAATGATAAACCATTCTTAAATTCCCAGCAGAAATTCAGTTTAATCATAAGCCACTTTGAAAATATACTGATGTTCTTACATTCTTAATATCTTATTTAAAACTTGTATATCTGGGGGGGACCTTTAAGATGGTGGAGGAGTGAGACGTGGAGATCACCTTCCTCCCCACAAATACATCAGAAATACATCTACACGTGGAACAACTCCTACAGAACACCTACTGAACTCTGGCAGAAGCCCTCAGACCTCCCAAAAGGCAAGAAACTCCCCATGTACCTGGGTAGGGCAAAAGAAAAAAGAATAAACAGAGACAAAAGAATAGGGATGGGACCTGCACCAGTGGGAGGGAGCTGTGAAGGAGGAAAGGTTTCCACACACTAGGAAGCCCCTTCGCGGGCGGAGACTATGGGTAGTGGAGGGGGAAAGCTTCGGAGTCACGGAGGGGAGCGCAGCCACAGGGCTGCGGAGGGCAAAGCGGAGAGATTCCCGCACAGAGGATCGGTGCCGACCAGCACTCACCAGCCCAAGAGGCTTGTCTGCTCACCCGCCGGGCGGGCGGGGGCTGGGAGCTGAGGCTCGGGCTTAGGTCGGACCCAGTGAGAGGACTGGCGGCGTGAACACAGCCTGCAGGGTGTTAGTGCGCCATGGCTAGCCGGGAGGGAGTCCGGGAAAAAGTCTGGAGCTGCCGAAGAGGCCAGAGACCATTGTTTTGGGGTGCGCGAGGAGAGGGGATTCCTTCCCTGTCTGCCCACAGAGGGCAGAGCACCGCCTAAACGAGCTCCAGAGACGGGAGCGAGCTGGGGCTATCAGCTGGGACACCAGAGACGGGCATGAAATGCTAAGGCTGCTGCTGCAGCTACCAAGAAGCCTGTGTGGAAGCACAGGTCACTATCCACATGCCCCCCCCCCCCCCAGGGATCCTGTACAGGCCGCCACTGCCAGGGTCCCGTGATCCAGGGACAACTTCCCCAGAACACACAGCGAGCCTCAGGCTGTTGCAACGTCACTCCTGCCTCTGCAGCTGCCAAGGCTCACCCGTACTCCAGTTATAATTACAATACCCCCCACCCCCATGAATGAGCCAGAATCCCCTAATCAACCGCTGTTTTATTTATTTATTTGAATTTTATTTTATTTATTTTTTTATACAGCAGGTTCTTATTAGTTATCCATTTAATACATATTAGTGTATACATGTCAATCCCAATCTCCCAATTCATCCCACCACCACCCCCGCCACTTTGCCCCCTTGGTGTCCATACGTTTGTTCTCTACATCTGTGGAGATCTACAGATCTACATTTCTATTTCTGCCCTGCAAACCAGTTTATCTGTACCATTTTTCTAAGTTCCACATATATGCGTTAATATGCAATATTTGTTTTTCTCTTTCTGACTTACTTCACTCTGTATGACAGTCTCTAGGTCCATCCACATCTCTACAAATGACCCAATTTCATTCCTTTTTATGGCTGAGTAATATTCCATTGTATATATGTACCACATCTTCTTTATCCATTCGTCGGTTGATGGGCATTTAGGTTGCTTCCATGACCTGGCTATTGTAAATAGTGCTGCAATGAACATTGGTTAGAATGGCCATCAGCAGAAAATCTACAAACAACAAATGCTGGAGAGGGTGTGGAGAAAAGGGAACCCTCTTGCACTGTTGGTGGGAATGTAAATTGATACAGCCACTATGGAAAACAGTATGGAGGTTACTCAAAAAACTAAAAATAGAATTACCACATGACCCAGCAATCCCACTACTGGGCATATACCCAGAGAAAACCATAATTCAAAAAGATACATGCACCCCAGCCGCTGTTTTAACCCTGTTCTGTCTGGGTGGGAACAGAAGCCTGAGGGCAACCTACCCGCAGAGGTGGAGCCAAAACCAAAGCTGAACCCCAGGAGCTGAGCAAAAAAAGAAGAGAAAGGGAAATTTCTCCATGCAGCCTCAGAAGCAGTGTATTAAATCCCCACAATCAACTTGAGGTATCCTACATCTGTGGAATACCTGAATAGACAATGAATCAACCCAAAATTGAGGTGATGGACTTTGGGAGCAACTGTAGACTTGGGGTTTGCTGTCTGTGACTGACTAGTTTCTGATAATTATGTTTATCTTAGTATAGTTTTTAGCTCTTGTTATCATTGGTGGATTTGTTTATTGGTTTCGTTGCTCTCTTTTTTAAATTTTTATTACTTAAAACATTTTTTTAACTTTAATAGTCTTTTATTTTAATTATTTTATTTTATTTTATATTTATTTATTTTTCTTTCTTTTTTTCTCCTTTTTCTTCTGAGGCGTGTGGCTGGCAGGGTCTTGGTGCTCTGGCCTGGTGTCAGGCCTGAGCCTATGAGGCGGGAGAGCCAAGTTCAGGACATTGGACCACCAGAGACCTCCCAGCCCCATGTAATAACAATTGGCAAGAGTTTTCCCAGAGATCTCCATCTCAATGCTAAGACCCAGCTCCACTCAACAACCAGCAAGCTACAGTGCAGGACACCCTATATCAAACAACTAGCAAGACAGGAACACAACCCCACCCATTAGCACAGAGGCTGCCTAAAATCATAATAAGGTCACAGACACCCCAAAACACACCACCAGATGCGGTCCTGCCCACCAGAAAGACAAGATCCAGCCTCATCCACCAGAACACAGGCACCAATCCCCTCCACCAGGAAGCCTACACAACCCACTGAATCAACCTTAGCCACTGGGGGCAGACACCAAAAACAACGGGAACTTGTTGCCCAATTTGCAACCAATAACTTGACAGCAGAGAATGAAGCACTCTTTTCCTAAAGATGTTAGTTGTATGCATTTTAAAAACTTAAGGCATAATGCACATGAGATGGAATTGGGTCCTCAAATAGGTATTTAACTGAATGTCAGGGGATTTAGTTTTAGTTCTGCTGCTGACATTATTGCCTCAATCAAGTCAATAGCTGTCATTAAAATGGGAGATTCATTATTTAACTCCTTTTTGGTTCTATAGTTCTGCATATTTATACACACAGAGGCTCCCATCTTTGTGCTGGCAAAGTCAAGAAAACAAAGTCGAAAAAGTTAAATTTAATTAAGGACTTGGAAATTTTTAGTCTTCTGTGGCACCTATATGTCCAGTCTTCTGGAATTTTTGAGACCCCACATTCCACTTATGCTTATCTCATTTAATCCCCTGGCACTGTCAAGACATTTTAGTTATTTTTCTGTTTTACCTAAGTCACATGATGACTAACATTTTATATATTCACTAGGAAAGTCTTTTCATTTTAGATTTTTGATTGATGTTTATTCACTTAGCTCTTCTTTTGTTTTTGTTTAGACTTTATAATAACTTGTTTAGATTCCTTGTGATTGGTATAATCCCCATAAATTTTATCTGAATCTGGCAAGCAAGTTTAGAATATCTGTGAACTGATTAGCTTTCAACATTCTGAATCTCTCACAGCTGCCTGTGACAGGGGCACAGCTATAATTATGATTAGCAATGAGGTTAAGGTAGAGAATTGTTGAGAAATCTCAGGCATTATGAGGATGCCTGATTAAGCTATTCGCTGCAGAAGCCTGAATATACGATATGTTGGGAAATGCAGTGATGAATGAATAGGACATATACATATATAATTTAATATATATCATATATAAAATTATATATAAACTTTATAAAAATTATTAAAAAAATAACACCTTTAAAACCTACATCCACACTACTAAGATGCTCACACTGGGAGAGGAATTACATTTTCATAGAGCAATAACTCTGCATGGTGTAACTTCTAAAAAAGCTGTTTTTGAAATCAATTGTAAACTCAAGGAAATTACTACCAGGGGACATTGCCCTTACTTGCAATAAAGGTGTATAATGATGCCATTCCTATCATTAATAAAATTCCAAGTTGTTAAATTTTAGCTGGTAATTGGATTATTATTTCCTTAATTCCAACTCTCACTAAATTATATAAGGATTCTGTCTTTTAGTATTTGCAACATGCACACATGATAAAAGCTACAGATGCAAGGTATACATTTATGTAAACCAAAAGGTTTCAATGCCTCATTATGGGAAATCAGTTGTCTGCATGTTCATAAACATTTGACCTCAACAAAATCAGGAGGCGGTAATGTATATTAGTGGTACTAGCTCTGATGGTGGGCTGCCTAGGTTTGAATTTTAGTTTCATTGTTACTGGCTATGTGAGCTTCACAAATTGCACACTCCCTCCCCTATTCTCAGTTTTCCACTCTGTAAAATGGACATAGTAGTAACTACCTAGTGGGATTGTTGGAAATAAATGAGATAAATGCTTATAATGCACTTAGATGCTATTGTTACGATTGGCTTGAGCCCATTGTTAAAATTCTTTATAGAACAAAATGCTTTCCAAACCAGTACCACTGGTCTGCTTATTGGTGCATAATTTAATGCAGAAAATTCTAGTAAGACAAAATGATTTAGGCAGATGCTATAAATAATCAAACTTATGAAATAAATACTTCTGTGACTTTAATTGAAAATTCAATGTTTTACTGCAGCCTTATTCTCTTTTTGAATGAAAAGATTTGACATTGTAACCTTTTAAAATTAAAAATGTATATTCTTCTTTTGGTTTCAGGGTGGGAGCAGGCAGAATTAAAAGTTGAGCTCTAAAAACAAACAAACAAACAAACAAACAAAAAAGTTGAGCTCTGAATTCAAAAGAGGTGAAGGGAGGCAGAGAAGTAATACTCAGAGTGGGGGCAGGTGAGGAAAGGTGATAAAGTATGAAGCCAAATTATAAGAGAATAATAATGTGAATTTTTTTTAAAAAATCACTAAGAGGAAAATCTGGTTTTGAGTTTTTTCATAGTCCCTTAAAAACTGATCCCCAGAGTATTTAGATTGTGGGAATTGCAAGTTTTTTGAGTATAACCAAACTAAGTTAATATTAATTCTATTTAAACTACCATGACTGAACAAAACCATTTTCTAATACATGATATAAGTATGTCTGGTTTATACTAATTGGCAGAGAATTCTTTCCCATGTATGTGTGTGTTCTGAAAGCACTGAGGTTAAATAATATATATTGTACAAATAGCAGTTCTGTTTTTAAATTAAATGTTTAAATAAAAAGTGCATAAATTTACATGGCTTTACATTTGAAGGTACCCCAAATGGCAAAGCAATGTCTTGGGTAGACAGGAGCAATGATTTCAATTTGTAGCATTAAACCAACTGTGGGAAAATGCCTCCACTTGGCTGATTTCATTTTCTAGTTGTGGAAGATCAGGCTACTTATGAGAAACTACTATTTAAAGTTTAAAAAAATCCCACTGTGAATAAATAGGTGTTGATGTTACCCCTTGATAGCATTACATGCAATATTGTGCCATAAAAATTCTCAAATATATATGATTTCAAAGCAAGAAGAACAAACTGCCCCGCAGAGAGTAAAGCAACAAAGGTAAGCTTATTCTGAAGCATTCACCTTGCCAAATGTTGACACTTTTAGAAGTTTGATGTTTCTGGCTTTTAAAATTGCAAGCTTATGTTGCCAGTGTAGTAGTTTAAAGCATAAAATAAATTTATGCTACATGATCATGAAAGCATGTGTCTTTTAAGTGTGCAATGCAAGTATTACAAAAGTCATGCATTGTGGGAAAATGGATAGCTGATAACCTTATAAATACATTGAATTATCACATGTACTTTGACAGAATGAATGGTAGCCTAGGATTTTTCTTGTCATTTATTTTTATAAGACAATAGTTAAAAAATAGCTTTCCTCAGAGAACATGCCTACTAAATAAGAACATTAATGGAGTCATACCACCATTTTCACCTCACCCATCATACTCCGCAACAGAATTATTTGAATTACAACTTTTAGATGTGCTGCCATAACTTATCTGCCACAATATATGATTGGGGTAATGGTTATTTCAAGTGTGAGTCATATGTGTAAATTTTGCAAGTTAGCAGGTTGACCATAATTTGTCATTAGTTTAGTTAACAAGTATTTATTGAATAACTTCTATGTTTCTAGAAATGTACTGAGTTGTGGATTGTGGAAGAAAGAGTAGGGAAAAGAAATAGAAATCTATAATTTGGTTTTGCTCCTAAACAGCTTCCAACCCCAAAACAAATATATAAATATATGTAAAACCAAGTGTGGTAGGAAGAGTTCTAAAATGGCCCCCATGAGCTACTCCCCCTGGTGTTACTCCCATGATTATGTTACATGGCAAAAAGAGATTTTGAAGATGTAATTAAGTTTACATCTTTTACAGTCAGTCAATACAGCTGATTATAAAATAGGATATTATCTATGTGGGCCTAACCTAATTACATGAGTCCCTTAAAAGCAAAGAGTTTTCTCTGCATAATAGCAGAAGAAGAAATCAGAGATTTAAAGCACATGGAAGTTGAAAGCACTGCTGCTTGCTTGAAGATGGAGGGATCCACATGGGAAAGACCTGAGAGCAACTTCCAGTTGCTGACAGTGATCCCTAATTTATAGCCAGCCAGAAAACAGGACCTTAGACCTACACCCACAAGGAATTGAATTATGAAAACCACCTGAATGAGCTTAGAAGCGAACCCAGAGCCTCATATGAGAATGCAGCCCAGCTGACACCTTGATTTTTGCCATGTGAGGTCTTGAGCAGAGAACTTTGCCTAAAAGAAGGCCAGCATGGCTACAGAATGGTGGACAAGGAGAGAAAAATGGATCATGCAGAGACCTTAGACCATGGTAAAATAGAGTTTGTGTTTTAAAGCAAGAGAGTAACCTAATCAAATTTAAATGGTGAAATAGTAATTCAGCTTGCTAGCTAGAGTATGGATTGGGTTGGGTGAGGGATGGAGAATCAAAAAAGTTAAATTACTTTGGAAACCATTGTAACAGACTAGGCAGTGGGTGAGAGTGGTTTGGACCAGGTGATAATATTAGAGGCCTATGGAAACTGTGTGATAATAAATTTGTGTTAAGTGGTAAGTAGTAAAATATGTCCCAAAGAAAAGTGTAAACAGTGACATGTTAGATACTATATTCTTGTAAGAATTTGAAGGACAGGCTTTATGGGAAAAGTTGTGTTTGATGAGGGCCTGGAAGAATTTGAATTTGATTTTAACAACTATGGGGAAGCAACGCTAAGCCAGTAGTTCTCAAATTTGGCAGCATATTGGATTACCTGGGGGTACTTTAAAGATACTGATGGCAGGGTTTCTGATTTAATTGTTCTGGATGCTACTTAGGCTTGCTAAAAAATCTCAGGTGTTTGCAGTAGACCAAGTAAAGAAAATCACCCTCACCAATGAGTGTGGGCGTCATCCAATTTGTTGAGGGCCTGAGTAGAATAAAAAGATGGAGGAAGGGAACAGTTGCTTTCTCTGAGCTGAGACGTCCAATTTCTCCTGTGCTAGCATATCAGCACTCCTGGTTCTTGCGCTTTTGGACCCAGATTGTGACTTACGCCATCAGCCCCTCAGTTCCCAGGACTTTGGATTCAGACTGAACTACGCCACCAGCTTTCCTGATTTTCCAGCTTGTAGATTGCAGATCATGGAACTTCTCAGCCTCCATAACCATGTGAGTGAATTCCTATAATAAATCTTCTCTCACATATATCTTTATATATCTTACTGGTTCTGTTTCTCAGGAGAACCCTGACTAATACAGGCACGAATCCTAGATTATAACTTCATGAAACAAGTAAGAACCTTTCTAATCCTGGAGGGGTCAGAGCTAGCAGATGAGAAGGTGAGAACTTGGGAAAATATAGATGGTGCTAGCCACATCTCCAGAAATCCCAGCTCTATTAGTTTTCTATTCCTGCCATAGTATCACAAACTTTAGGGCTTAAAACAAATTATCTCACACTCTGTACATATGAAGTCTAGGTACAACATGGCTGAGGTGGTTTCTCTGTTAAGGGGCTCGAAAGGCTGAAATAAGGGTGTTGGCCGTGCTGTATTCCTTTCTAGAGGCTCTAGGGGAGAATCCTCTAAGCTCATATAGGTTGATGGCTGAGTTCATTTCCATTCAGCTGTGGGACAAAGAGCCTCATTTCCTTTCTAGTTGTTGGCTGGCAGTTCTCAGCTTCTTGAAGCCTTTGACATCCCCTGGCTCTTTGTCCCCTTCAGTGCTAACAACAGAGGAGAGAAGCTTTCTCGGGGCTGAAATATCTTTGACTCTTCTATCTCATCTCTTCTGAGGCATCTCTCTTACCAGTATCTCACTTTCCTCTTCTGTTTTTTAAGGGCCCCTGTGATTCCATTGGGCCCACCTGGACAATCTAGGTTAATCTCTCTACTTAAGGTCAATTGATTACCAACCTTAATTCTATCAGTAGTCCCTTCATATCAGTTGTTTTGAGTTGTGTTTAATTGAACAGCCAGAGGAGAAGAATCTTGTAGGAATATCTTAAAAATTCTGCAAAACCCAACAGCCTAAGACTGAATAGAGCTCAATGAGAAAAGGAAGTATAAAATGAATGGCAGATTTAAATACCAAAAAAATGAAATTATTCATTAATATCTCTGAATAACTGGAGAAGCTCTAATATCTGCCAGTTATTTCATCTAGGTTTGAGAAGATTAAGTCAACAAAGTTAAACAAGGTGGGCATTTTCTAAGTTTCTGTCCTGACTTTTGATCTTAGAGACGTTACCTACCCTCGTGGTTTCAACAATTATCTCTGTATGGATTATTTCTGTAGTAGACATGACTTTTTTTTTTTGGTGATGAGATATCCAACTGTAAACTATACCTTAAAGTTCAAATGTTGGGGCCTTATTATTTAAATAGCATATGTTAAATTTTGTAACTGTCTCTGTTTCCTGAAACTTACCAGTCTAAATCAGATTTCATAGAGAAGTTTTGTTAAGGTTAAAAAAAACAAACAGCACTAGGCTTGGGTTATGTACAGAGTTTTTTATAAATTGCTTGCTAGTTTGGAAAAGTCATTGAAAACCTCTACATAACGGTAGTAATAATACTTTATTTGCATACTTTATAGAAATGTTTTAAAGTCCAAACTGTTTTTGTTCAATATAATGTTTGTGAAAATAAATCTGGGGACATATTTTAGCAAGCAGAATCAATGATCTATGTGAACTTTGCATGCCACTTCCCCCATGTCTGTTTTGAAGTGCTGTAGCTAGGAATGTGAAGCATAAAAACAGCCAATTGAAAGAAAGAACCCTGCAGAGAGCACATTTTTGCATCATCCATTCTGACATTTTTGAATTAGAGGGTAATTTCTGGATGAAGTATTCTAACTGAAAGACATTATAGATCATGAGTAGTGGAGACTCCAATTACCTTTTAATTATTGGACTACTCATAAAAAACTCAGTAAGCTCACTACAAATGTTAGCCTAACGTGAACAAAAAATAGAAGCATACAGTCTTAAACATTTTCAAGAGTCTATAATTGCAGGGAAGGGTGCCCTTGGTTTTCATTTCCTCAGAAAGATGTATATGGATTACAGAATAGGAGGTCAGAATTTTAAGATGGGAAATTTTTTAGCACTAAGTTTGGTCAAAATAGGATTGTGAGAAATCTGAATACTTACAACAAAGCAATAGAAAACAATTTTATTCAACAAAGCACTAAGTTTGCAACACGTTATGAGACATTTCTCAATTTTTTTGTCTGCAATGGACAAATTTTCAATCATTAGTCTGAAACTACAAACAGAACAAAAAATATTTCTTTGGATTTCTACATGTTGCTTCATTGCAAAAAGCATTGGTTAAGAAATGGTAAATAAAGTTAACATAACAAGCTGTATAAATATATAGCTTCTTTAAAAGATATAAACTATAAATAAATAATTATAGCAGTGTATTATTGGGTTTGTAATAAATATAGATTGTAATATGTAAAATAATAACATATAAAGGGAAGAAGGAATAGAGTTATACAGGTGTAACATTTCTATGTATGACTGGAATTAAGTTAGTATAAATCTGAAGCAGATTTTAATAAGATTTATATTAAGCACGAGAGCAACCACTACGAAAATTCTTTTTAAAAAGGAAATATCATTAAAGGAATTAAAATGTTACACTAGAATATATTGACTTAAAATAAGATCTAGTCAATCACCTCTCCACCATATCACTGGGTACCCCTACCCTTTGCTGTATCGGTGAAATCGTTACACATTGATTTTCTGCCTCTATATTCCTGCTTGCCCTCCAGTTTTTCCTAGTATTTTAATAGCTTACTCCAACAGACTTTCAAGCACAATATTGATTCTTTCATTTACTAGAAGAGGTGGGGGTAGACAGTGTATATTAGATTCTGTGGCCACAACCTAAGTACTAACTGGAATCTAATGAATAAATGGATGTAATACCTAGTAAAATCATGACAATAAGATCCTGGTTGTAGTGGGCAATTTTTTGCTCCTTAGCACCTGGATCTCCTTTCAATATTAAGGAATTGTCCGTCTTATGAATCTTGGTGGTAGACAAGCTCAGCTAACCTGATGCATATTCCCGGAATTTAGAGTCAGGAACTAGTGACAAAAAGCAAAAAAGAGTGAGAAAATAAATGGTGATAGTAACAATAGCAACAACCTGTTTCCAGGGGCAGTAGCAAGAGTGGTGCCAGCATCAATGCTAGCTTTGGTGGTTAGTGACAGTGGTGTCCTCAGTACACAAGTTCCATGGTCATATTATAATTTTAGGACACACTCCAGCAAAATCCATTAGGGAACTTTGAATAACAAGATTATTACTCACAGGTCCTGGAGGAAACATGGCACACCTGAGGGCCATACTGTGAGATTGTGGAGAGAGGGAGAGAGGAAGAAAGAGGTGAGGAAGAGGAAAAGCCTAGGGCTCTGCCTTTATTATGGTCTGAGGGTGGGTTCTCTAGGGATTCAGGGATTCATGCTTTATTTGGCTAATTTATAACATGAGTGGGAATTAGGGTGGGAGAAAGGAGAAACAGGATTATTACAGTGGTCAGTTATTACCCAGGGCTTTCGGAAAGAGGAACTTTAATAGGTGGGGGTGACATACTTCTTTAGCCAGTTGTTTTGCTAGTAGTAGGCGTCTCATACAACTGGCAATGTGTTAATTCAAGATGGATGTCTTTTGAAATGAATTTCTTGGCAATCAAAAGCTTAGTGTCAGGCACTTATACTACACTCGTTAATCCTAGGAGCTAGTATTATGATCCTTAATTTTCAGATGAGGAAACTGAGGCACAGGGAAGAAGGATTAGAGAGATAGTAGGTGGTAGAAGCCAGATTTGTCTTCAGTCACATGGCTCTAAGATAGGCTCTTAACCCCTAGGCTATGCTGACTTTCAATACATGCTATAACCAAGTTAAGCATTCCAGCCAGCATCTATTTGCAAACTCCAGGGTGTTGAGATGCAGCTGTGACAGTAGTGTCAATGGCTCCCTATTTCCTGTATCAGAGTTGTAATAGTGTGTCCTTGAACTCAATAATCCCAGAGGCTACATTCTGATTCTTTCCCTTTCTGATGTTAGCAGAGGTAGCAACATTCATAAGTAGTAAGTTTTAAGATATTCTGGAATTTATTTCTGTAGATGCAGCCAGAGCCTCTTTTTCTAGGCTTTCCAACAATTTTTTAAGCAAATACCTAGAATGGATTATTCAAACACTTTGTACTGTGGTTGACATTGTCTGGGGAAAAAAGAGATGCTATTTAACAGAGTTCTTTAAAAATGTTTACATATGTTTCTAAACCATTGAAATACGAATCAAAGTAAGTATTGATTCCATAAAGACTTTGAAAAAATAAAATTTTTGGATTTGACAAGACCAATCACAGGAAAATGTTAGAAGTCTTAGATATGAGAGGATATTATACAGTCTGGGAGAATTTTTCTCAAGGGCCTATGCCCTTTCAGAAGGTAGGAATTTGTTAGTAAATATGACTCAGAAGGATTACATGGACTTTGGAATCAGCTCTAGATTCAAAACTTGGCCTTTAAACTTATGAATTAGGTACTATTATACAGGTTTTCAAACATCAGTTTTCTCATTGATTATATTATTATATTTACATTTCATAAGATTTTCATGAGAATTAAATGATATAATGTCTGTAATACATGTGACACAGTATCTGGCATGAAATAAATATATAATTAATGTTAGTTACATTCCCCTTCCCATTCCCCATTTTTCAAACACTAGTTTTACCTTATGAAATGTTTCAAGAGAAGTTAAGTTTTTACATTTTACTTGAAGCTCTTTTGTATATAATATTATTTTGGCGAGATGGTATCTCCAAAGTAGACACCAAGAGCAGGAAGAGGTTAAGTCAATTCTGTGAGAATGGGAAACAAGTTGAAGTGAGCAGAAGGAAATACATGTGGGATTAGAAAAATGTGAAAGCATATAACTCAAAAAATCTCAACCAGAATAAATATGAAGATAATGACACCAAGGTTAAATGCTTGTTACTAAGTGAAAGAAGCCAATCTAAAAAGGCTACATACTATATGATTCCAACTATATGACATTCTGGAAAAGGCAAAACTATGGGGACAGTAAAAATATTAGTAGTTGCCAGAGGTTGTCAGGGGAGCAAGGATGAATAGGTAGGGCACAGAGGATTTTTAGGTCAGTGAAAATACTCTGTATAATACTGCAGTGATATATACGTATCATTATCCACTTGTCCAAACTCAGAATGTACAACACCAGGAGTTGACTGTAATGTAAGCTATGGACTTTGGGTGACTGATGTGTCAATGCAGGTTCATCAATTGTAACAAATATATCACTCTGGAAGATGTTCATAATGGGAAAAGCTATGCATTGTAGAGGCAGGGGGTACGTAGGAAATCTTTGTACCTTCTCAGTTTTACTGTGTGAACCTAAGACTTCTATAATCAAATTGTTAAAAAATAAGGAATAAAAAGAAAAATCTTAAAAGCAGCTAGGGGAGGGAGGGGAAGACATTACCTACAAAGAAAGATATGAATGTCAGAACAATTCTTACCAAAACTATGCAACCTAGAAAACAATGAGGCATCATTCTAAAAGAAAAACAATTATCAATTTTATCAATAGAAATCTATACCCAAGGAAAATACTTGAAAATGTCTTGCAAAAATGAATGTAAAGACTTCTACTTCCAGACAAGATGGAGTAAGAGGGATCATATTAACTCACCTGACTGAAATAATCAAAATTTACAAAATATATGAACCAGTGGTTTTTAAGACACTGGTTATCAGGCAACAAAAGACAGTGATCCATGAATGACAGGAAACAAAGAGAGCCATATGGCTGCCTTTCCTTACTGACTTGAGAAATATTCCAGACTACAGGGCAGGGAGGAGTACCTAGGAAAACTACAGCAGACTCCCTGAATTGATGACACAATGTTGAGAATACTGCAAGACAAAGGAGGCCAGAGTTTGTGGGACACAGTTCTGGAGAAGGTAGAGCTGCACAGAGAGCAAACTCTAGAGATATGTGGAGAGCTCCCCTGGAGTATTCAGTATTCACTAATCACTACATGCATGTGAGAAACTACATGAGGTTGGGGAAGAGTCATCTGACAGGATTATAAGAAATAAGGCCCAGCTCTCACACACAGCTGGAAATAGTGCCTGTTCCAATCAGCCAGACTAGAAAACCACATAATTAATTGGCTATTTGTTAGAGCACTCAGAAGGATCTTACTTCATCAATGGAAGATAATTATACTTAGAACAAATATTCCTCTGGTCCCACCTAAAAAATCTTTTAAAAAAGACCCAAATGGATTAATCTCTTTTCAAATAGTTTATCTGTTCTATCCCAAAATAAAGGTCAAGGATACTTTGAATACAAAACTATACAGCACTCAAGATAATTAACAGTGTCTGGCATCCCATCAAAGATTAACAGCCATACAAAGAACAGCAGAATAATATGGACCATAATGAGGAAAAAAAATCAACCAACTGAAATTGAGCAAAACTGACAAGATGATAGAATTAGTAAACAAGGACATTAAAACAGTTATTATGACTATATTCTGTGAGTTCTAAAAGTTAACTAGACTTCCAGTTCAGACCAGATGGCATAAATTTATTTCTCCCTGCTCCTCCTGGCATAGTACAACTATAAACCCTGGAAATAATGCAAAATAACAAGTAGAACACTGAAAGGCACAAACAAATTACCTTCCTGTTAGGGACCTCAGAACTGAAGGCACAACTTACCAGCAAGTTGTCTTATTGCAGCCCACATAGCAGAAGACAACCCAGGACCAGTATTTTCCAAACTCCAATCTAGCAATAAAAGGCAGCTCAAATAGGTTCCGTCATCCCCTGGATTAAATGGGAATCCTGTCAGGTGAGCATGGTCAGATGAGCACAGCAAAGGGGATTACCAGAGAGACAGGTTGACAATAAGAGACCAAGGAAAGCACTCTCCTTCTATGTAGGGCCTGAGACTCCCTTCCCCAATCCAGAGATACAACATGCCTGAGTAGCACCAGGAAGGGGGATCCCACAAGAAGTGTCTAGCCTAGGTACCCTCTCCCATCAAGAGGCATCAGCGGCTGGATGGCACCAGCAAGAGATTCTTCTGGAACAAGGACTCAGCTTGGGAAATACTCTTCTTCTGTCTGCAGCTGAGACTCTTCCCTTATTGAAAGACAGGGACATGGGCAAAAATGTTTTATTACAACTAATGGCTGGTCCAGGAAGCCTCTTCATCTTTGTGGGACTGAGTCTCCTCTCTATCAAGGGACACTGATTAGGTAAACAACACAAGTAAGGAGGATCCTAATTCAACAAGGAGCATGGCACAGGAAGCCAATTTATTCTTTTGGGCTGGAGATGTCCTTCTACTTACCAGCACCAGGCAGCACAGCCTAGACAGTACTCTTCAAGCAATAACAACCCTAGGGGTAGCCCCAGGAGTAAGATAAACAGGGCAGATCAAAATGGCACCATAATGCCTCTGAAAATTACCACTGAAATCACAGACTAAAAAAGGCCAGGAACTCCATGCAAAACTTAAGCAGGTGAATGAATGTTAAAAGATTTAAATAGGACCCAGAGTACCCTAAAAAAAGAGACAAAATAGCCAAAATATCTGATACAATAAAAATCAATCATAACAAGAATCAGAAAAATCACAACTTGAATGAGAAGAGACTATCAACTGATATCAATATCATAATATATTAGATGTTGGAACTACCTGACAAAGATTTTAAAGCTTCCTTATGAAAATGCTTCAATAAGCAATTATAAATTCTCTTGAAATAAATGAATGAAATTGAAAAATTTCAGTAAATAAGTAGAAATCATAAAATAGTATAAACCTGAAAATTACAATAAACAATATTTGCTGGATGGACTCAGTCACAGAGTATTGATGACAGAGGATAGAATCAGTACAGTTTAATAGAATTTACCCAATTTGAGCAACATAGAAAAAATAGAATCAAACAAATTAACAGAGCCTCAGGGACCTATGTGTGGACAGTAGTGAAATATCCACCAATTCTATTATCAGAGTCCAGGAAGGAGAGGAGAAAAAAGGGGGCCCCAAAGAAACAATAGCTGAAAACTTGCAAAATTTGGCAAAAGGCATAATCTTACAAATTTGAAAGTTGAACTAATTCTGAATAGGGAAATCCAAAACAATCCACACCAAGACACGTAATAAACTTTTGAAAACTAAAACAAAAATCTTAAAATAAATCAGAGAGAAAGGATACATTACTTATAGGGGAATACCAAATCTAATGACAAGAGTATTTTCATCTGAAACCAGGGTGGCCAAAATAAATTAACATTTTTCAAGTACAGAAAAAATAACTGTCAGTCATGAATTCTGTGAAACTAGTGAAACTATCCTTTAGAAAAGAAGGAGAAATCAAGATGTTTTTAGATGAAGGAAAATGAAAACAATTTGTTACTAGCATACCTACCCTTAAAGAATACTTGAAAAGAAAGGAAATGATAAAGAAGGAATCATGGAACATCAGGAAGGGAGAAAGATAAATGAAAAGATCAGAAATATGGATACAAACAATAGATTGTCCTTCTCATCCTAAGTTATATGAATCATAGTTACTGATTTAAACAAAATTTATAAAACCATCTAATATTCAAAACAATATTTAAAGTTATGGAAGGCAAAGAGACCTAAACAGTAGCAAGATTTTTACATTAGAACTGGTAAATATTGATTCCAGTAGACTGTATGGCAAAACAGATATGTATTACTATATGGTAATACCCAGAGCTACAAACTAAACTATACAACAATATACACTCAAAACACTATACAAAGAAATGGAACCCTGAAAAATGTTCAAGTAACACAGGAAGGCAAAAACAAAGAGAGAGAAACAGAGAAAACATAGAAAAAGATAATGACAGACTTAAACTCTAACATATCAATAATTACCTTAAATGCAAATAATCTTAAAATACCAATCAAAAGGCAGATATTAGAAATGTGGATAAAACATCATGATTCAATTCGATGCTGTTTACAAGGAACTCATTTTAAATTCAAAAACATAGATTGTAAGGAAAAGAATGAAAAACGATATTTCATGGAAACAATCAAATTTTTAAAAGAGCATAGGAACTTATCTGAGACAAAGAGGGACTTTACATCATGATAAAAGGATCAATCTGACAGGAAGACATACTGATCCTAAACATGAACCAAACAACCCAGCTTCAATTCACATGAAGAAAAACCTGATAGAGCTGAAAGGAGACATAAACTGATCCAAAATTACAGTTAAGGACTTTAAAACCTCAGTTTCAGAAACTAATATAATGACTAGAAAGAAAATCGGCAAGGATATAGATCTATATCTATAGATATAGTCAGTCAACCAAAAAGATCTACTTGGCATGTACAGAACATTCTACCCAACAACAGCAGAATACACATTTTTTCCAAGTACCCATAGAACATTCACGAAAATAGACCATGCCCTAAGGCATAAAACAAACCCTAACAAACTTAAAAGAATTAGAATCGTATGAAGTATATTAACTGACCAAAATGGAATCAAACTACAAGTCAACAGCAGAAAGCTGACAGTAAATCATTAAACACTTAAACAATATGTATCTAAATAATGCATGGATCAAAGAAGTTTCAAATAAAGTCTGAAAAGCATACATAGAACTGAATAAAAATGAAAATACAACATATCAAAATATGTGGGATGATAAAGAAGAATAAAATTTTGCCATTTGCAAAAACATGGATGGACTTGGAGGGTATTATGCTTGGTGAAATAAGTCAGAGAAAGTTAAATACTATATAATATCACTTATATGTAGAATTGAAAATATAAAGCAAACTAGTGAATATAAGAAAAAAGAAACAGACTCACAGGTGTAGAGAACAAACTACTGGTTACCAGTGGAGAGGGGGAAGGAGGGGGAAGATAGGGGTAGGGGATTAAGAGATACAAACTACTGTGTATAAAATAAATAAGTTCCAAAGATATATTGTACAGCACAGGGAATATAGCCAATATTTTATAATAACTATAAATTGAGTATAACCTTAAAAATTTTGAGTCACTATGTTGTACAACTGAAACTAATATTATAAATCAACTCTACCTCAAAAAAAGTGATTAAAATATTTTAAAATATATGGGATGAGGCAAAATAGTGCAGAGATGGAAATAATAGCCCTAAATGCTTATAATATCAGAAACAAAATGGGATATTCTGCAGCCAGTCAAAGGGAAATAATGGAATACTACACATAACTTTAGGTTAATAAATTCAATAACTTAGGAGAAATGGACAAATTCTATGAAATCCACAAAAAAACCAAATCTCAACCAATAAAATCTTAATGTCTCTTTAGCCATAAAATAAGTTGGGTTTGAAATTAAAGAGTTTCTCAGAAAAAATATCTCTAGTCCCAGATACTGGAGATACAAGAGAAAAAAATTAAAGGTTCAGAAAACTATAATAACTCTCGTGATTATTGACACAAAATTCTTAATGATTAGCAAATTGAATCTGGCAATATATGAAAATAGTATGTTATCAAGGGCATTTTTTTTCTCAGAAATGAAAGATGGTTTTAACCTTCAAAAATCAATCAACCTTAAAGAAAATATATACATATTTTACACATACATACACATAGGAATATCATTCAGCCATAAAAAAGAAAGAAATCCTGCCTTCTGTGACAAAATGGATGGACCTTAAGGGCAATATGCTAATGAAACAAATCAGAGAAAGATAAATTCTGTATGTTCTTACTTATATGTAGAATCTAAAATGCTAAAATCACAGAAACAGAAAGTAGAATGATAGTTACCAGGAGCTGAGGGATGTGGGGTAAATGGGGAGGTGTTGGTCAAAGAGTATAAACTTCCAACTATAAGATAAGTTCTGGGGATATAAAGTGCAGCATTATGGCTATAATTAATAATACTGCATTATAAACTGAAAATTGTTGAGAATATATCTTAAATGTTATCAACATGAAAATGCTAACTACATGAGGGGATAGTGATGTTTACTAGCCTTATTGTGGTAATCATTTTGCAATATATATGTATACCAAACCATCACATGTATACTTTAAACTTACATATGTTACATGTCAATAACATCTCAAAAAAGCTAGGAAAAAATCAATCAGTGAGATTCACCATATTTGTAGAATATAAGAGAAAAAGCATTTGACAATAGTCATCACCCAATCAGACTAGAAACAGAGAACTAGGAAGAGAACTTCTTCCAAATGATAAGGGAGATCTATTAAAAATGGCTACAGCTAAAACCTCACACTTAATAATCAACTATTAACCTAACCTAAGATTCAGAAATAAGATTATAATGTTTGTTCATACCACTTATATTCACCAGTTCACTGTAGGTCCTAGTCAGTGAATCAAAGAAGAAGAAATATAAGGCATAGACTTTGGAAAGGAATGGAAAAAGTCTGTATTTATTCACAGATGTCATAATCATTTACATAGAAAATCCTAATTTATTACTCATGTTAAATCTAAAAAAGAGTGGATTTATGTATATGTATAACTGGTTCACTTTGCTGTACAGCAGAAGCTAACAAAACATTGTAAATCAATTATATTCTAATAATTTTTTTTTAAAAAGTGAATTTATATTGTCTGGCCTTATATTTAGATCTTTAATCCATTTCGAATTTTTTTGTGTGTATGGTGTTAGGGAGTGTTCTAATTTTTTTCTTTTACATGTAGCTGTCCAGTTTTCCCAGCATCACTTATTGAAGAGGTTGTCTTATCTCCATTGTATATTCTTGCCTCCTTTATCAGAGATAAGTTGACCATATGTGTGTGGGTTTAACTCTGGGCTTTCTATCCTGTTCCCTTGATCTATGTTTCTGTTTTTGTGCCAGAACCATACTGTCTTGATTACTGTAGCTTTGTAATATAGTCTGAAGTCAGGGAGCCTGATTCCTCCAGCGCCATTTTTCTTTCTCAAGATTGCTTTGGCTATTCAGGGTCTTTTGTTTTTCCATACAAATTGTGAAATTATTTTTTCTAGTTCTGTGAAAAATGCCATTGGTAGTTCGATAGGGATTGCATTGAATCTGTAGGTTGCTCTGGGTAGTATAGTCATTTGCACAATGTTGATTCTTCCAATCCAAGAACATGGTATATCTCTCCATTTGTAACATCTTTAATTTCTTTCATCAGTGTCTTATAACTTTCTGCATACAGGTCTTTTTTCTCCTTAGGTAGGTTTATTCCTAGGTATTTTATTCTTTTTGTTGCAATGGTAAATGGGAGTGTTTCCTTAATTTCTCTTTCAGATTTTTCATCATTAGTGTATAAGAATGCAAGAGATTTCTGTGCATTAATTTTGTCTCCTGCTACTTTACCAAATTCATTGATTAGCTCTAGTAGTTTTGTGGTAGCATCTTTAGGATTCTCTATGTATAGCATCATGTCATCTGCAAACAATGACAGATTTACTTCTTCATTTCCGATTTGGATCCCTTTTATTTCTTTTTCTTCTCTGATTGCTGTGGCTAAAACTTCCAAAACAATGTTGAATAATAGTGGTGAGAGTGGGCAACCTTGTCTTGTTCCTGATTTTAATGGAAATGGTTTCAGTTTTGCACCATTGAGAATGATGTTGGCTGTGGGTTTGTCATTTATGGCCTTTATTATGTTGAGATAAGTTCCCTCTATGCCTACTTTCTGGAGGGTTTATATCATAAATGGGTGTTGAATTTTGTCAAAAACTTTTTCTGCATCTATTGAGATAATCATATGGTTTTTATTCTTCAATTTGTTTATATGGTGTATCATATTGATTGATTTGCATATATTGAAGAATCCTAAGAACCTAGGGGTAGGATAGGAATAAAGATGCAGACCTACTAGAGAATGCACTTGAGGACATGGGGATGGGGAAGGGTAAGTTGGGACAAAGTGAGAGAGTGACATGGACATATATACACTACCAAATATAAAATATATAGCTAGTGGGAAGCAGCCGCATAGCACAGGGAGATCAGGTCAGCGCTTTGTGACCACCTAAAGGGATGGGATAGAGAGGGTGGGATGGAGGGAGATGCAAGAGGGAAGAGATATGGGGATATAAATATATGTATAGCTGATTCACTTTATTATAGAGCAGAAATTAACACACCATTGTAAAGCAATTATGTTTCAATAAAGATGTTTAAAATATATAAATAAATGATATTTATATATAAAAATGGAATAAAAAAGTGAATTTAACATCATAGATGCAGGTTAGAAATCTAGAAAAGTGGAATTGTATTTATCTAAACTAACAAAGAATTAGAGCATATAAATCAAAGAATACATTTTCAACAGCCTCAAAAACAGAATAGGGATGAATTCAACAAAATATTAAAAAGACATGTACAGTGGGAATTCCCTGGCAGTCCAGTGGTTAGGACTTTGCGCTGTCACTGCCAAGGGCCACTTACAGTGAAAATTACAAGACATTGATAAAATAAATGGAAGAAGACATCAATAAAGTGAGAAATAGATGTTTATTAGATCAGAAAACTCAGCGAAGTTAGGTGATAATGCTCCGCAAATTGATCTATAGATTTAAGCAGATCAGTCAAAAATCAGTTGAGTTTTTTTTTTCCATTGCTGCTTTGCTGCTTCATATGGAAAGGCAAAATACCTAGAGTAGCAAAAACAATTTTGAAAGCACTTTGGACTTACTTGTCATTCATTGAGATAGTAAACACTTTTATAAAGCTACAGTATAGAAGACAATGTGGTATTGGCATAAGAATAGATATAGCTCATTGGAACAGAACAGTCAATAAGTATGCCAAACATACATGGTTAATTGATTTCTGAAAAGGTGTTAAGGTAATTCTCTAATAAATGGCTATGAAAGCGGTTGGAAGAAATAAAAATGTACATGAAGAACTGGATGTATTTCACTCTTCAGTATTCACTCAATAACTTAAATTAGATCATAGACCTTAGATCAAATTTGAGATTATAAACTTTATAGAAGAAAAGATAGGAGAAATAGTTGTGACTTTGGGGTAAGAAAAGCTCTCATAACTTTTATATAGGATGCAAAAAGTACAAACCATAGAAAATGATCAACACATTGGTCTTTTTCAAATTTAAAAAATTCTACTCTTTGAAGCATACTTATTAAGAAAATGAAAAGGCCAAAGACTTGTGAAAAACATATATCTGACAATGATCTTTTTTTAATTTATTTATTTATTTATTTGGCTGAGCTGGGTCTTAGTTGTGGCACACAGGATCTTCATTGTCGCGTGGGGGATCTTTTAGTTGTGGCATGCAGGATAAGTTGCAGCATACAGGCTCTTGGTTGTGGCATGTGGGATCTAGTTCCCTGACCAGGGATCGAGCCCTGGGCTCCCTGCACTGGGAGTGTGGAATTTTAACCGCTGGACCACGAGGGAAGTCCCTAACAAAGAACTTTTATTTAGAATTTATATAGAACATTTAAAATTCAATAAGAAGAGGAAAAAAAATTTAAATGGGCAGAGGATTTGAACAAATACTTCACCAAGGATATACAAATGCTCAGGAAGTACATGAAAATATGCTCTGAAGTATTAGTTATCAGGCAAATGCAAGTTAAAATCACAATGTGATACAAGAATGTATTCAGTAGAATGACTAAAAGACTTATAATACTAAGTGTTGGGGAAGGTGTGGATCAACTGGAGCCTTTGTACACTGGTGATGGATATGTAAAATGGTACTATCATTTTGGAAAGTGATCTGGCAGTTTCTTACAAAGAGAAACAGTTATCATTTTACCTGACCATTCCACTCCTAGATAATTGCCCAGAGAAATAAAAACATATATTCCCACAAGTTTTTTTTAAAAAATATTTATAAAAACTTTATTCATAGTAGCTCAAAACTTGACTTAATCCAAATGTTCATCAGTAGAACAAATTGTCTTGTATCTATAAAATAGTATACTACTTTCAAATAAAAAGGAACAAGCTACTGATATACATGACAACCTGTATGTATATAAAAACATTATGCTGAATAAAAGAAGCCTCAAACAAGACATTACTTACTTTATAATTTCACTTATAAGAAATTATAAAGCAGGAAAAACTAATCCAGAATGGTAGAAGGTAGATGCCTATTTATCTTTGGCTGGAGTTTGGAAAGAGTGCAAGGGATACTTTTAAGCTGAAAGAAATGTTCTATATTTGATTGTGTTAGTGGTTACAGGGCTATTATTTGTTGAAACTTCTTGAACTGTACACTTAAAATGGTGCATTTTGAGCGTATATCACACCTCAGTGAATTTTATTTAGAATGTTTAAAAAGAGAGAAAGCAACACAGATATAGAGAACAAATGTATGGATACGAAGGGGGTAAAGGAGGGTGGGATGAATTGGGAGATTGGGATATATACATACACTACTATGTATAAAATAGATAACTAATGAGAACCTACTGTATAGCACAGGGAACTCTACTCAATGCTCTTTGGTGACCTAAATGGGAAGGAAATCCAAAAGAGGGGATATATGTACGTGTATAGCTGATTCACTTTGCTGTGCAGCAGAAGCCAGCACAACAATGTAAAGCAACTATACTCCAATAAAAATTAATAATAAAAGTAAATAAAAAGAGAGAAATCATTATGATAAAGTAAGCTTTAAACAAAATGAAAATACAAAAGCCAGATATGATACTTAGCCATAGAGGCTAATGATGATTTCATATGTCATACACCATGGTGGGATATATATATTGTTGTTAGGAAGTGTCATCAAAAGACTGTAAAATAGGAGGACCTGATTTACGCTGGGGGTTTAGGGAAGACTTCCTAAGGAAGAGACATCTGTGATAGATGTGAATGATGAGCAGAGGTTAACTGTGTAAAAACGGAACGATGATGGTGCAGGGGAAGAATGTTCGCAACTGTAAGAAGAGCACGTGCTGAGGCCTGGTGGGAAATAAAGGTCAACATGAATGGGGCACAGACAACTGACTGGAATCTGGTTGAGATGAAGAAGAGGTAGATAAAAACCAGGCCGTTGCGGATTTTTTAGAATTTTAGTGTAATATCCTAATGTTATTATTGAAAGATTATGAGTCGGAAATGTTCATGTGTGACATGATCAGATTTGTATTTTAAAAAAGATTGATCTGACTGCTGTATAGAGATTGATGGAGTGGGTACAGAGAATAGATACAGGGAAAGTATTTATGTGGCTATTGCTGCAATCCTGAAAGGAGATAATGGTAATTTAGATAACTTAAGTTTTTGTGGTGGAAGTGGTAATGGAGAAAAGTGAACAGATTTTAAAGATATTTAGGAGGTAAAATCAAAGGAGCTTGGTCATATATTAGATATGGAGGAAGAGGGAGTATATAGTGTCAAGGTTGCTTCCTGCATTTTCCTCTTGTAGGACTGGACACACGATGATGCCATTCACTGAGATAAGACACACTGGGATAAAAAGAAACTTGGTGGGAGAAAGTTCATCAGTTCAGTTTTGAATATATTATTAAAGTGCCTTTGAGACAGCTAAATACACTGGTGGGGTACAGATATAAATTTAAAATTTGAGCAAATTGCACTTCCTATCTTTTCCCCTTGTTTCTAGTCTCTTTTCTATCTTTGAAAGATCTTTATCCTTTTTTGAAAATCCAGGACATAAATCTTGTTTACTTAAAGTAATGTGAACAATTTGATGGTGCATTTTCATTAAAGGACTGTATCACAATTCTGCATATTGTCAGAAACACATTATTTTATTTGTCAAGAGCTTATTTTCTCTTCGCTAGGGAAAGACAGGTAAAGAATTTGTTTCTCTCCTATGTGCTCAGCATGTGTGACCTGTTGTGTTTTGTTTAGTTGTGTGGAGAGTTTGCAATTAAATTCTTTAAAACCATTAATTATACAATAAATTGAAGTTGAGGGTTCTGTACCTCTGATCAATAATATAATAGACATAGGAAAACTTAAAATGGAGAATAAAGCAAAGAAGAAGTACTAAGACCTAGACCAGATTTAAAAGCTCTTTTCAGCTTCCTTGGAACATCCGGTCTTTTAGTTTGATGATGAGCACAGTGCATTGTGTAAATTTATGTGGAGCATTTTGCAGAGTCAGTGAAGTGCTATGGGAATAATGTCAACATGAAGGACACCGAGGTCAGAAATTAGCCTGTATCAGGGAAGTTTTGCCTACAAACAGATTTTTATTTGTAAAAAGTGAGCTGAGGGTTATTAGTAAACTGAATACTTTAGAGTCAACAAATATTTTCTGAGTATCTATGAAATGCAAACATGAGTTAGATACTGCAGGAGTACTAAAGAGTACAATATCTAATATTGACTTTAAAATGTAAAATAAAAATGAACCAAAACCAGCATGTCCTTTTTGGAAACTGATTATGGTGTTAAAGTGACATCTAATTGCATCTAGTACTGGACTTAAAAACTATAGTAGAGGGCTTCCCTGGTAGCGCAGTGGTTAAGGATCCGCCTGCCAATACAGGGAACACGGGTTCAAGCCCTGGTCCGGGAAGATCCCACATGCCACGGAGCAACTAAGCCTGCGTGCTGCAACTACAGAAGCCTGTGCACCTAGAGCCCATGCTCCACAACAAGAGAAGCCCGAGCACAACAAAGAGTAGCCCCTGCTCGCCACAACTAGAGGAAGCCCGTGTGCAGCAACGAAGACCCAACGCAACCAAAAATAAATAAAAATAAAATAAATTTATAAAAAAAATTTGTAGTAGAATTCACTGCTACTCTATCTACCGGATCCCTCCCCACCTCCCAGTTCAAAAACTGAGATATACTCAGGGTACCTAGGTTATATCCAAAAGACACTTGTGAAAGCACAGTAGTCTTGCTGTTTTATCTTAGAAAATGTGAGCACGTTTTGCATTCTACTCCTCATTTATATTTGTTTATATATGAAATGTTTCCAATTAGTTAAAATAAATAATTATTCTTCACAAAAATGTTGTAAATTTGTCCTGTGGCATCATGTATCTCCTAGCATAATTCAGGGAACTCTAAGAGTATGCATAATTTAGTTTGAAACACATGATTCTCCAGGATAGACATGCTCATAAAAAAAAATCAGCTATAATTTGTTTTACAGCATACTATTTCCCTTTTATTTTTAATTATACCATTTGAGATTGCTTCCTGTGAAGTAATTGTATGTATAATCATGATGTATATCTTTAGCAGCCTAATAAGTAGAACAGAGAGGAACAATGAGCATATTCGTTATATAGAGCTTGTTTTATGTTGTCAGTGGTAGCTACTTAAGAAAGATCTGTTGCTTTGACTTGAACTATTAACACATAAAAATATTTGCTAACCTGGCTCCTGGGTAGAAAATTTAAAACAACTTGCAAAAATTAAAATATATCTATGAAATGCAAACATTTTTATTGTTGTATATCATGATAATAAAAAGGTACTATTTCTTTGCTAATTACTTAGAAATAATGATGATATTTAATAGCCAACCTAGTTGAACTCACATGAAATTAATGTGACTACCCATCTGGTAGATGATAAATCACAATGTTATATATATATATATATGGTTGAAGCAATAAGGAAACCCCCAAAACTCCTAATCAAGATAAGCTGGGAACAATTCCAAGAATCCAGAACTTGAATGTGATTATAATTTAGGCAACAGAAAACTAACTTTATTATATACTGTTTGGAAAAAGACTATGTATGTAAAAGGGCAAGAATTATCCTAGAAAAGTTATTTTCAAAAGTGGTTGACAACCCCCTGTCTGGCTTCCAGGGATTCCTGATGGGCCAAGAGCTGATACATAATTAAATCTTTTTCTTTTCAGTTCTTATAGATCAATATCATACAATTTCATAAGCTTTATTTTTATATATAAAAGTATGCTTTTTTAGAAATCAATAGTAAGATTTAGAATATCTGGACAAATTAGCATAGTACTAGAGTTACTGAGTATTTTAATTCAGTATTGTACTAATAAGTTCTTAGAGTAAAAATTATAATAAACATAAAATTTATAATAAAACATAATAAAACATAAAAATTATAATATTACATAGCCATTATGAAACACTTGGCAATTGTGCAAAGCCTTCAGGGGAGTCCTTAAAAGTTTTAAGAAGGATGCTTCATTTCTCTGCATCAATCAGTGCTTTCTCATTTTGGTAATGCGGTTCAATTGCTGTTATCATTAGTTTTACCTCTGTTTTTCATTTTCTTCTTTGGTCATGGTTTTAATGTTATTTTCCTTCTTTCTAATTCCTCATTATTACTGAGGTTTTTTTGTTCTTTTCTTCACAAAAAGTGAGGATGCATGAACCTTTGGATATGTAGACCTAGGAGGGCTGGTCAAGAGAGGAGCCTAAAGAACCACTAAGTTAGCATTGTCCAGAGATTAAATTTGCAGAACATAGTTTCTAGTCAATAGAGAAATTCATTCTGTATTGGAGCAGGGATGATATACTGGGCTTTGTTGTGGCCTATGTAAAATAGTCCTCCATTATATGTACTTCCCTTGGTTGTGATTCCATGTCCACCAAGCAACCCTCTAATTATTCATTTAATTTCCTGGGGTTTCTGAAATTCCAGGAAGGGGTACCCTAGTAGAGGCACAAGTATTACAGCAATTGAAAAGGATTGTCTACTGTTATAAATTAATTGACAGTCTGCTTTAGAAACATACTTTTCATGTGAATCTGACTCTGCTAGTTTGACGAGGGTCAGATCTTAAGCAGTAGAAAGTCGCTAATGGTGCCATTTGCCAAACAGTCATCTAACAATTTCTGTTGATATCTGGACATATTGTTATCTATTATCAACCTATAAGAATTTTCATTTACTATGAACCATAATAAAAGTATGAATGCTAATATAATTTTTAAAAACTTTCTTATGAAAAGAAACCCACCAGTGCAACAATCTTTATATGTTCCCATTGGTATCATTTAGTTTGTGAATTGTTCCTCAAACCTACCCCAGCCATTTATCTAACTCTACTCTAGAAATGCTAAATCCTGCCCTAAACTCTAAACCACTTGGAGTTTGTTCTGATTGCCTAATATATTAGAGGTATCTGATAAGGATTTGCTTTATTTTTAGTGTTTTTTCCTTCACCAAGAGTCAGTTGAAAAAGTCAATGGTTCTGCTTTCTGAAGGCATTCACCAAAATACAATTCTAGCATTATGAGTATAAAAGTATTCTGATATTTCATATGACTTAGCAGCAATAATATTTCATACTGAATCAATATAGTCCTAAAGTTATAAGAATTGACCACTCAGCATGTGCTGACTGACTTCCAGTTTTGACTTTCTTTGATGATGCAGTTTCAGAATTTGAAAGTTGTTCACACTCCATTTAACATTATAGCTAAATAGAATTACAATCATCTTGAAATAAAGCCCTATCAGAGATAAGTTTTTAAATGGAGCAGATATCTCTTGGAGTTATTGATTACATTCTCCTCAGGGATCCATTCCATCTCCCATTTGAGGTCTGTCTTTTACCACTTTGGATAGCATTTTGGAAAAATAAATACACAAATAATAGAAGGGTTATTTTCTGGAATGTGGTGGCATTTGTCATGTTTTAGATTCATACACCATAGCCCCATTCATTTGTCATATTACCCTTTTAAATATGGACTCATCAGCCTTATGCCAAAGTTAAAATATCAGCTACACATAAATATCCAAAAGTTCAAAACGGAATTTGGTGGTGGTGATAGGGACTCTAAAGATATTGGTTCTCCTCAGGTCATTCTTCAAATGTGTATTCTCCCTTTAACTCTACTGAAAAAGCATCCTCTAAGAGGATGGGGATTTAATAATTCTAGTCTGTATGAAATTCATTCATTATTTAACCCTCATGATTTATTACTTCAAATACTTGTTCTCTACTCTTCTTTTACCTTTTATTCACATTGTAAGGCACTCTGGTTCCTTTCCAGGTCATATTTTCTGGCAAAATATTAAAATACATATATATAGTTTAGTAAAGTGCTGTGTTGTCTCTTCTACTACTCTCCTGTATGATTCATTAGAGGGCCTTCCAAATTGACAAACTTTGAAAGTTCAAGAAAAAGAGAGAATGACAGAAGCTAGACAGAGAAAGGTAAGCAAACTAATGCCAGAAGTTTTGTAAAACCAATAACAACCAAAAAAAAAAAGGAGATTGGTTCAAGATGGCGGAGTAGAAGGACATGCACTCACTCCATCTTGCAAGAGCACCGGAATCACAACTAACTGCTGAACAATCATTGACACGAAGACACTGGAACTCACCAAAAAAAATACCCCACATCCAAAGACAAAGGAGAAGCCACAGTGAGACAGTAGGAGGGGCCCAATCACAATAAAATCAAATCCCATAACTGCTGGGTGGGTGACTCACAAACTGGAGAACACTTATACCACAGAAGTGCACCCACTGGAGTGAAGATTCTGAGCCCCACGTCAGGCTTCCGAACCTGGAGGTCCGGCAATGGGAGGAGGAATTAATAGAGAATCAGACTTTGAAGGCTAGCGGGATTTGATTGCAGGACTTCGACAGGACTAAGGGAAACAGAGACTCCACTCTTGGAGGGCATACACAAAGTAGTGTGTGCATTGGGACCCAGAAGAAGGAGCAGTAACACCATAGGAGACAATGTTACCCTCATTCCCAAGATTGGAGTAGAAGAATTCCTCCATGGTGAATGGTTTGAGTTTACAGCTAATTACATTGTATTTTAACTGTTCATTTTCCTGTCTCCCCCACACCAAACAGTGTGTTCCTTTAGGGCAGGCAATGTGCCTTTTGCCTATGTATCCATGTTGCTTAGAGCAGTGTCTAGCACACTATAAACCCTCAATAAATGTTTACTGAATGAATACTTACATTCTAGAAATGTGTGCACAGTTTATTATTTCCCCAGAGTGGATGTTTGGAATCAGCTAAATTCACAGATTCATTTAACAAGTTTTACAGATGGGGATTAATCTCTAAGGGAGTTAGCAACTGGCAAAATTTACATTTGTAATCACTCTATTGAGATTCTGTTGGTGGTAGGGTGGTGGGAGTAGAGGAGCTGAACAAAAGTTGTACATTTTATAAGCTTTAAAGTGTGCCTTCAGAGAGCTGATAACTCCCTTTTTTGTTGCAGAAATTTAGCAGCATTATATTTCCTGAATGGTTCTCTGATAAAAAATTGAGTTCCATCTTTGGCCCAAGGTTCACTTAAGTAAGAAAATATGTGAAGGAGCAACTAAGATTAAGTCCATGTTTTCAGAAGAATGATTTTGACTTCATAAAGTTAGAGGCAGATTTGGAAAGCTAGATATAGTTTATAGAAAACTATCAATACTATGCTAACCACAAATAGACAAGAATGAAGAACAATTTTGTGGATTCATTTTAGAACTAGGTTTGTTGAATATCACACAACTGTGCTGATGGAATAGGTCTATTTTTCTAATCCTTGCCTAATTCTGCCTTGGCAAATTCCAGAGATTGTTGATTTTAAGAAAGAAATGCAGAAGCTATTGTAACTTTCCTCCTGGGCCAAAATCTCTCTGGATCCACAGTCTAATGCAGGTTGTCGTTCAGAATCTCTCTCCCTGGCTTCGCTACAGACAAAGACTCTATCCTTTGAACAAAGTTTAATCAGGCTCCTGTGAGTCCTCTTTTGGACAAGGCCTCACCCTTGAACTCTGTCCTTGGCCTATTTATTCCAGTATTAGCAAGAATCCTCCTGGGTCAGTTTAATGAAAATCACCCAAGCTTGATATCTGATTAAATTCCTCATCCCCTCACCCTCAGTATGTTTTCATACTGGCCTGCCTTCAGCTAAAATCTTGTTATGTCAGTTTAACCAAAGTCCTCCTACTTCAGAGGTTTCCTCTTATTAATTTTCCATCCACTGACTCCCACCCTACTTTTTGGCTATAAATTCCTTCTTGTCCTTGTAGGAGTTGATCTCAATCTCTCTCCTCTATTACAGAAAAACCCACTGTAGTAGCCCCCTCCCAAATAAAAATCTGCCTTACCATCTTTAACAAGTGTCATGAATAATTTTTTTGTTTAGCACTATTATACCCAATTTTGAGGATTTAGATGGTCAGGCTATTTTATTAAATAAGGTTATAGATCCACAAAGTAAATAATCATTATTCTGTCTACCTAATGAAGCTTTTCTAAATAACTAGTAATAATTAATGATAACTAGGGATTTGTAAGGTAAGAGAACACTACAGAGAAAGGAAGAGGGTAGATCTAGGACACTTAGAACTTTAGAGGGTGACAGGCAATTATGATCACAATCCCAGAGGTACAAACAACAGTCAATAAAGAAGAGGGTAAAGCCTGTGCTGGAAATATCCAGGAAGAGGTGGCAGGGAACAAGCTTTTAAGTTTGGATTCTAGTAAAAAAAAAATTCCTAGGGTAATTGGCAAAAAATAGAAGGAAGGAAAACACAGGGACTTGAGAATAAGGCAACAGAATCAGTGTACAAATTTAGAGTGGTATCAGTAGCTAGATTGACCTGATTGTGAATTCCTGAAATTGTGGTCTAAAACACCTTTCTATTCACCCTGACCAGGAAGTGCAATGGCTCCAAAACCAAGAGAAGAAAGTGGTTAATATTTCTTAGCTGTAAAGTTTAAAAGAATTTAGTGACAGGAAGCCCATCCTATCATTTTATACCCTCCTTCCCAAGGTACACAAAACAAGGTGGATGACTGATCCCTTTACCCCATGACTCACTGTGGGAGATTAGAAGGTCTGGTGGCCTCCTGGTAGACTTTCCTTAGACCAATGCTTATCTTCTGATTGATGTGCCCTAATGCATTTTTCTTCTGTGTGGCGCTCCAGATGTCCTGTCCATTGGCTGTTCTCAATGTCATAAGGTCTTTCTTCTCTGAGATAACTCCTAAGGTGTTAGACTCATCATATGTCTTCTTAGAATGATGTTTGGCATTTCTGAGGTTGCCTTCCTCCATGTACAGGTGGCCAATATCCTATATCCATTAACTGCTTCTACAGGATGCTGGTCAGCATCACCAAAATCTCTCTTTCCAAATATTGCTTGTGACTGTCTCCCAGCACCTTTCCAGGATAGCCAGTACCAATGCTCCCACTGAGCCCTCTAGTGGCAACTATAGAAACATTCAGGTTTTTCAGGGATTAGCTCACTTAAATTAACTCGGTACCCTTTGATTTAGCCCAGGCAATTAAATCTAAGCCAAAGCAGAATGTAAGCCTATTGAATGTTTCCTGGTCTCCCAATGAACTCTCACACTCTCAAATGTAGTTTTTCTGTGGTGTGACAGGGTAAAGTACATTGTTTCTTCTCTCAAATTATCTAGTGGATTTGATAACAGGTCCCAAAATATCTCCTCAAAACAAATAACTTAGGTAACTCTAAAAAAGACCTCTCATTTACAGAAGCAAGTGACTTTAAAGCATCAGTTTTTTAAAGTAAATAGGTGAGGTAATAAAGGTGTTAATTCAATTGGGGGGATCCTTTTCACAACGTATACATATATCAAATCATCATGTTGTATACTTTAAATATCTTATAATTTTATTTGTCAACTGTACCTCAGTTAAGCTGGAAAAATATCAGTTAGTTATTAAAGCACTATTCATTTACTTAAATGCCTCCAATAATAAGTCAGAAAGATCCTCCACATTTTTTTTTTACTTTTTATTTTATATTGGAGTATGGTTGATTTACAATGTTGTGTAAGTTTCAGGTGTATAGCAAAGTGATTCAGTCATACATATACATATGTCCATTCTTTTTCAGATTCTTTTCCCATGTAGGTTATCACAGAATATTGAGCAGAGTTCCCTGTGCTATACAGTAGGTCCTTGCTGATTACTTATTTTATATATAGTAATGTGTATATGTTAATCCCAAACTCCTAATTTATCCCTTACCCCTGCCCTGATATTTGCCCTTTCATAAACATAAGTTTGTTTTCAAAGTCTGTGAGTCTGTTTCTGTCTTGTAAATAAGTTCATTTATAGCAATTTTTAAGATTCCATATATAAGTGATATCATATGATATTTATCTTTGTCTGACTTACTTCACTTAATACGGTTGCTGCAAATGGCATTATTTTATTCTTTCTTATGGCTGAGTAATCCTCCACATTTTCAATAGCTACAGCCTTGTATTATGATCACTGATATTAAGAATGGTTGAAGCCTTTTATAAGCCTTTTATAAGCTTCAATATTTAATGAAATATTACTAAGCATGTTAATGCAAAGGAGATTCAGTGAGTTCAACATAAACCTGTAGAGTTTTTTTCAATCAGAGAGGGAGAAAAAATGTGGTTGGGATGGTAGAAGAAGGAGCAATTACTCACAATTAGGGCCAGGGCTGGGGCAATTGGGAAGACTCTGTGGAAGAGGTGATAAGTAAGTTGAGCTTTGCAGATTAAGTCATATTTTCATGGGTGAAGGAAGCAGAGAGAGCATTTGAGGTTGAGTGAACAGCATGAGTAAAGTCACTGGGGGAGTGAAATTTCATGGTGAGTAATTTAACTTAGCTAGGGCCTAAAAACACGTGAAGAAAAATATTATCTTAAAGATATAAAGAAAAGTTGGGGCCAGATCACAGAGAATACCCATGGAATAGAATAGAAATCTACCCAACATGACAGATTTTCAAAGATTGAAATTGCCTTGATTTTCTTTTTCTGAATGCATCTTGATCTCAAGCCGTCACACCTTCTGATAGAAGAAAAGAATATGGACTTAGTCAAAGGCTATCTAAACTCTTAATTTCCAGAACAATCTATTTTATGTAAATATCAAGCCAATTCAATGTGAAGCCTGCCTGTCAGTATATGTTTTCTCTTTAGAAGGGTATCTTTCTCTTCTCTTCCTTCTTAGGGCAGTGTCTGGATGCACAGGAAACTGTATGTGTCCTTATAGCATGGGGAAAAACCTCAATTCCCCATGCTGTCTTCTGAGTCTTCTTTGACCTCTTACCAAAATTCTCCTTATCATGTCTGGTCACTAGTAAGCATTTGATGGTGCCTGCTGAAGTGTTACTTGCCAACGTTTCCATTCATGAATCTGTAACCTATGCATCCTCCTTGTCCAGACCCCACACCTTTGGCTTTTTCAAGAGTTCTGCTACCTTTCTCTAAGGTGTGTGGGGAATTCTGGATTTCCTGTATATCTCTATTAATGTTTTATGGTTAACCTTTATTAATGTTACTCCATTACTCGAAAGAAAAAGTACAAGATGGATACCAGTTATTTTGGAGGTAGAGTAAATAATACTTCATGGTTGAGGGAGAAGTTGAAGTTGATTTTGAGCCCCTTTTACTAGAATAACTAGGATGATGTTATTGTCATGATCTGAGTTAGGAAACACAGTTCAGGAGCAGGTAAAAGAGTAGGAAAAGTGATGCTGGATTGGACATGGTATGGTTTTTCAGCCAGTAGAAAAAGCATGAGGAGTTACAAAGCAATCACTTGGAAATTAAACTGTGGAATTTGGGGGCAAGATTGGGACTGGAGATACAGATTTGAGAGTCAGCAATGCTAGGATATTAAAATTATAGAAGTAGATCATGTTATCAGAAAGAGAATATGGGCCAAGCAGAACACAGAACCAAGCAATAATAGAATTTTGAGAGATGCTTAAATTTAAAGAATGGAAGTAGGGTAAAGAGGACCCAGTTAAAGAGACTGAGGGAAAACTTAAATTAGAATGAGAAAGAGGAGATAAGAGTGCCACACAAATCTTAAAAAGGAGACAGACAAGGAGAAACTACAAAAGACAATTAATAATGGCTATTACTGATCTTTGAGAGGGTTGTTTCATTGGCATGGCGTCAAGATGTCAGTAAATAGTTTTGAAAGGTAGCTAGTGAGAGAGAGCTTCTTTGAAAGAAGGAAAACTGGAAGGGGAAAAATAAAGGGAAGTAAAGTTAAGGGAAGTTGCTTTTTGTTTGGGTGGCAAAGACTTGAGATGTTTGAAAGTACTTGTAGGTAGAGGGTAAGCTTGCATGGAATGTGAAAATTGAAGATAGAGGAGAGAAAAAATGGACAACTGATGATGTGAGTTATCAGAGAATACAGTATTAGGATGGGAAAATGAGCACTGGAGAAGAGGTTAGCGTTTTCAAGAAAGAGAGTTCCCTTTTTCTCCTTCTTTGAGACAAGAGCAGAAGAGTTTAGGATCAGGAAGATATGGAAAAATTTTCAACCACAGAAGAGTCAAGGTATCTCAATCCTTAGTTAAGTATAATACATTTTAAAGTCTTTCTGCCTAATCAAAGATTTAGAGTATTCAGTTTATTATCATAGAAGAGGAAGCATATGAGTTGGAGTACTTGATAAGTATATATAGGAAATTTACAGATACATTCTTGTTGGGAAATACAGTTACTTGTGTGTAGTCTTTTGACCTGTGCAGTCACATAAGAATATTTGTGCCTTTGACCTGGAACATTTCATTGCAAAGAGATAAAGAGGTCTCAAACCTATGCTGGGCATATTTCTATGTCTGGGAATATCTTTCCCTGTTTCCTGTTCTGGGCTTGATATGAACTTATTTGTTCTCCTTAAGCTCCTGTGTAATATGGTACCTGGCCAACCCACTGCTGTATCTATTATTTAAGGTGAGGGACAGGGTCCTTCCTTTTCAAGACAAAAGGAGTTTGTGAAAACCATCTCCCTTTGTCTGCGGGGTGAGACCCACTGGACAGGGGAGACCAACACTCACTATAGAAGTTGATCTTGCTCTGGCTCTTCTCTATGTGAGTGAAGCATTGTTCCATCCAGTGCCCATGGCATTCATGTCTTTCTTGATGACCCTGACACCTGCACACCATGCAGTGGGTTGACATCCTGGGACTGCTGCTCCTGGTGGTAGACAACAGGTGTCACTTGCTTGACAATTCCAGCCTGGTCAGTCTTTTAAAAAGAAAGTGACTTATCAACACTTGCTGTATATGATAATGTTTCCCTGAGAGCCAGACACATTTTGGGACCTTGCTACAGTCTCCTTGGTCCAGATTTTTAGCTGAAATTTCATTTCCCAAGATCAATTTATTTTATGGGTTACTCTAGTGATATGTGATATCTCTGAAATAATAGAAATGAATCTTTCCCTTTGAAAAGAATAACATGTGACTCGTACCAAGACTTATGGTGTAAGATACTGGAGTGCACCGATGAAGTTCTAAATCAACATTGATAGAGCTTCACTCATGCTGAAAAGTTATCTTTGCAGTCATTGAGAGGTGGTGTGTGTATTGGTGGGAGGAATAAAGAGAGGGAGGCGAAGTATTACTATAATCTAGGGTTGTGTATGTCAAAAGATTTAACATGTTCTTTTTTCTGTACTTTCTGGGGTTCGTTGGTTAAACCCACAAATAGCCTCCATTTCTAGATTGGTCATTATTGTTAGACAATAGACTATGTAGATGTGCATACATTAACTCATTTTCTCCTCAAATAACACTGCAAGGTAAGCATTATCTTCCTGAGGTTTACAGTGGTTAGATAACTTGCCTAAGATCACAGACTGGTAAGGAATAGTCAAGTTGTGAATGTAAATCTATGTGACTTCAAAGTTTATGCTCTTATCCAATATTCTATCTCATTCTTTCTAAAGCCTCATTAATCATCATAATTACCTAGAAAGCTTTAGAAATGAAGATTCTCACATAAACCAAGTATGAGAACCTCTGTGCTATATTAAGGAGGAAAGAAAGACCAGCACTATACACCATCCTACTGCCACCTCCTCATCACCACACAACACCACAAAATAGCAACATCAAACAAAGAAATCAATTAAATCCTGTGGGTAATGGTTGAAAATATAGTCCAAAGAACAGTGATAACATTCTGGGACCTTGTTGTTCTGGTGGAATCCTAGCCAGATTTCTACTTAAAAGATTATTTTTTCTACCATTTGTTGTTGAGAAAATAAAAAGAGATCCTTCTGCTATATACACGTTGTCAAGATGAGAGCACAAAAACAATAAGAGAATGAAGACCAATGTTTTAAGTAGGTTTAGACATCCTACTTAATAAGATATGACTGGGCTTCCCTGGTGGTGCAGTGGTTGAGAGTCCGCCTGCTGATGCAGGGGACGTGGGTTCATGCCCCGGTCCGGGAAGATCCCACATGCCGCGGAGCAGCTGGGCCCATGAGCCATGGCCACTGAGCCTGCACGTCCGGAGCCTGTGCTCCACAACAGGAGAGGCCACAACAGTGAGAGGCCACAACAGTGAGAGGCCCGCGTACACCAAAATAAATAAATAAATAAATAAATAAGATATGACTAAGAATTTAAGAATGTCTGTGTTAAGACCTTGGATGGTGTTACAGTTGCTAGAATAGCATGGTTTTCATAGGTTCTTATAACTTTAGAAAGCCCAATTCATTCTGTTGAACTAGTACTTTCTCTTCTCATTAAATTCTCCTTGAAACTATTCTGTGAAACATAAACTACAACCTCCTATTCGAAAGTCAGTACTACACTCTCTTAGCTCCATTGAGCTAAAATAGATAGGTTGGTAAGTAGGTAGGTAGGTAGGTAGATAGGTAGATAAATAGATTGATGGATGGATGATAGATCAGTTTTCAACAGAGCAGAGTATTACTGACTTTTGAATAGAAAGTTGTAGTTTAAATGTCACAGAATAACTATATAGTGTGTGTCTATGATTTATATATTTTAACATAACCAGAAGTTAAGTGGAGATGTAAATTGTGGCATCCTCAGACTACTATCATATTAAAATTGAGAGCTGTACCTTGATTTGCTTTTACGTGGCTAGAGACAAAAAGCAATAGGATTTGGCAAAGCGTCTATTAAATGATTAATCTGTTCCCATTCTTTCAAGGGTCTGGATTATAACACGTATCATATAATTATATAACGCCATCATTTGTGCTTGAGGAATCATCTAGAGACTATTTGTCATTTGAAATTTCTTGAGAGAGTCTCTATTAAAGGTGGTTGCCTCACCCACAGAGCAACATGGGCATATCTAAGTCTATGATAGGTAAGAGAAGGAAATATTTTTAAACAAGTTATTTAGAAAAAAACGTTCTTGTTATCTCTAACATCATACCAAAGAGTCATTCATTAAATACGTATTTATTGAGATATTACTCTGTTACCGGCACTGTATCAGGAAAACTAGAGCTAGGGCTTTTAAATCACCTGGTGCCTAATCACAATCCTTACTGTACTCTTCAATGGCATTTCCACTTTACCATTGTTGGGATTATTGTACCTAAGCCTGAATTTACAGCTAATGTCAGGAAAGAGTCTGTTTTCTCCTTGTTTCAAGCTTGAACTCAATTGCAGAGTGCCTGCAGAAAGAGGAAAGAAGAATTTTAAACCTTTTCTTTATGGTGTAGGAGAGGAATTAGCATAGACTTTCAGAGATGGAAGGTGACCATGAGAAATCTTGTTGCCTTACAAAGTAAAGGTTAAAAAAAGGACGTAAGCACTTTATTCACTCTTATAGTCATTTCCAAGGAAAACGTTGGATTTTTGTGCTGCTACACATACACTAACAGTTTGCTGTAGCTCTTTGTCTCTTTCCTGAAAAATGAGATTTATGTTTTATTTGACAGACCAGTGTTGTACTTTTTCTATATAAAATTGGAGGTAAATGCTAGTTATTTAATTTCTCATCTTAGGAAACAAGATGACTTATTTGACAGCAATGGACTTTGGGGGTGAGCAGATGATAAGTAAACTGAAGAAGAATAGACTGGAACAAGTAAACCAACCTCTCAGTAGACACATTTCTGTTTTACCTCTGCATGAGTCACTGTGGGCAACAACAAAGAAAACACTCAATTTGAAAAACAAACAACCCAATCCAAAAATGGGCAGAAGACCTAAATGGACATTTCTTCAAAGAAGATATACAGATTGCCAAAAAACACATGAAAGAATGCTGAACATCATTAATCATAAGAGAAATACAAATCAAAACCACAATAAGATATCACCTCAGACCAGTCAGAATGGCCATCATTAAAAAATCTACAAACAATAAATGCTGGAGAGGGTGTGGAGAAAAGAGAACCCTCTTGCACTGTTGGTGGGAATGTAAATTGATACAGCCACTATGGAGAACAGTACGGAGGTTCCTTAAAAAACTAAAAATAGAACTATCATATGACCCAGCAATCCCACTACTGGGCATGTACCCTGAGAAAACCATAATTCAAAAAGAGTCATGTACCACAATGCTCATTGCAGCTTTATTTACAATAGCCAGGACATGGAAGCAACCTAAGTGTCCATCAACAGATGAATGGATAAAGAAGATGTGGCACATATATACAATGGAATATTACTCAGCCATAAAAAGCAACAAAATTGAGTTATTTGTAGTGAGGTGGATGGACCTGGAGTCTGTCATACAGAGTGAAGTAAGTCAGAAAGAGAAAAACGAATACCATATGCTAACACATATATATGGAATCTAAAAACAAAAAGAGAAACAAAAAATGGTCATGAAGAACCTAGGGGAAGGATGGGAATAAAGACACAGACCTACTAGAGAATAGACTTGAGGACACAGGGAGAAGGAAGGGTAAGCTGGGACAAAGTGAGACAGTGGCATGAACCTATATACACTACCAAATGTAAAATAGATAGCTAGTGGGAAGCAGCCGCATAGCACAGGGAGATCAGCTCGGTGCTTTGTGACCATCTAGAGGGGTGGGATAGGGAGGGTGGGAGGGAGGGAGATGCAAGAGAGAAGAGTTATGGGGATATATGTATATGTATAGCTGATTCAGTTTGTTATAAAGCAGAAACTAACACACCACTGTAAAACAATTATACACCAATAAAGATGTTAAAAAAAATACTCAATTTGAGGCAGTGATGGAGTAAAATCCCCTAAAGTAAGGCTCCTGAATATCTCTTTTAAAATTCATTTGGAGGCTACTTCATAGCTTTCTTCAAGGTCCTAGTTTAGGAACCATTTAATAGGTAATTCCCTTTAAAGTACATTTGACACTTTCCCATGTGAGAGGAAGAAACAGATACTGATGTTATATTAAATTACTTAATATTGAAAACTACTATAGAAGATCCATATCTGATTTTTCAGAATTTGGCAGTATAAAGCCAAGTATTCTTTTCTGTAACTTCTAATAATCATACTAATAACTACATTAATATTAATAATGATACTGTGAATAGATAATATTTTTTGTCCATTTACTGTGTCAGGTACTGAATGGGATGCTTTACATCCTATGTCTCATTTAATATTTATAAGAACCAAATAAGAAGCTTTTAACTTTGCTTTTACAGATGAGAAAACTGAGGTTCAGAGAATTTCATTTGACAAGATCATACAGCCAGCAAATAGTAATGACAGGATTTGAATCTAGGTTTTTCTAACTTGAGATTTGTTTTTTAAGTACTATGTTTTACTACCTCCTTATAGTCTTATACTATTATGTTAATTCAATATTTCTAAAATTTCCTTCCCCTCCTTATTTTTTACATTTTCAATAATTGCTTCAATCAGAAATCAGGTGAAAGAGAAGTATCATGACTTTCTTTGGAACCAAAGGATGATTATGAGAAATCTATGCCATATACGACTGGCAACATCCTAATACATACTTGATTTTTGGGGTGTGCAGCCCTGGTTACCACATAATAGTTCCTCCTTATTTTAAAGGCATACAGCCCAGGACTCTAAAATAAACCTCTATAATACCAACTAGGATAGAGCTTCAAAGCAAAATAGAAGGTATCAAGACCAGAACTATATACCTCAACTCCAAAGCAGAATTAGAAAGTCCTTTACTGTACTTCAGTATAGAAGTGAGGCAACTACCAGTTTTCTTGTTCTACCTGTAACTTTAAATCTTGAGAGTAGTGATCCAACTTTAAGTGACTAAAAGTTTTTCAAACTGTGCCTTTTCAGGATCTGATCTATTCCTACTTTTTCTTTAGCTTCAGACATTATCCTATAAGCATAGTTTCCAAACAACATATCTTAAAGCTGATGAATTGTCATTTGATAGAGATGTTGATATGGGCTCTAGTGTCTGACCCTACTGTAGACTATATATAAAGTTGCTACCCGAAGAATAAGTCTGGATGTGATTTCTGGAGGACTTCATGAAGATAGCTATCTGAGTCACATGCTCAATTCTAGAAACAAGCTTATCCTTAGGAAAGTACTCAACATTCATAAGTCAGGTAGATAAAATTGAACTTTCAGCGAACTATGAAGGAAAGCACTCTCTAAGTAGAAGAGCAATTTTCTCTGTCAAGGAGAAAAATTAATGGTAATTTTTCATTGCTTTTCAGTTATTGGCATATATCCTAGGATGACATTAGCTAATCATTGGAGACAAAATCCATGAGGGCTAAACTCTTATGTGTAGGGTGGAATGGTCTATATCAGACTCTCCAGTAATTGGCTAGCATTAGTAACCAGCAGTGTGCTGAACTCTGGACATACAGATTGTAGGAGTTACTTGCATATGGATGATGGTTAAAACCATGGGTATGAGTGAGACCGCCTATGGAGAATGTCTAGAGCAAAGGGGGAAAGCAGAGTGAGTCTATAAGAAAACCCTGTTGGAAAGTAACATTTAATTGATGAACAGGAGAAAAGGTACTAAAGAGATTAGGAAAGAACAATCATGATAGGCATAAAGAGAAAGAAGATTGTGATGCTACGGATATCAAGGGAAGCATTTCAAAATGGAGGGAGGTGTCAACAGGGTCAAAGGCTATAGAGAAGTCAAGTAATAACTCAAAATAATGACTCAAGCTGTGACAATTTAGATTAGTCAATTGGTTACCCCGAAGTAGAATTATAGGGACATATGTCATAGTGTAATGGTATGAGCAGTTACAAACAGGTGAGAAAATGCACATCATATCTGAGGAAAGAATATTTGTAAGATTAGGGATTAAAGTTGGTAGAGGGTTTTGATAATGGTAAATATTTGAAAAATGACTAACAGTCACTGTCCTGGGCTCTGGGAGTAAAGCAATGAACAAAACAGATGAAGTTCCTCGACTCTTGGGACTTATACTCTTGGAAAAGAGGAATAAAAAATTAAAAAAAAATTGTCAGGCAATGAATTGGCAATTGAATATATGTATCTTGAATTCACGTCGAGATATATGTATATCTTTAAAGAGATCAGGCTGGAAATGTAAATTTGAAGGTAATCATCCTATAGCTGTTATGTATAGTTGTGGAACTGAGTGAGTCCTGTTAAGTAGTGTGCTTGAATAGAAAAGAGAAGAATATGAAGGGCTGAGCCTTATCTCTTTGCCTTTAGAAATCTGGAAGGAGAAGAAATATCATGGAATGAGAATGAAATGATGTGGGCAATAAAGATGGAGGGGTCCCAGGAGTGGATACTGAGGGAAGTGTTTTGAGGAGGATGAAGTAATAAACAGTGTCAAATGATGTTAATAGGTTCAGTGAAACAGAAGTTCAGAACTGACCGTTGAAATTTGAGACTTTGGCCAATATTGGAGTTGGTCAGAAATAAATAATTTGGGTTAGGAACAACGTACAGGGCCTGCTTGATATTGGAAACTACATATTTGAATTTTTTTCTCCAGTGTGCCTGTTATGTATGTGTAAAGGTGGAGAAGGCAAATTTTAGGATTTGTGCAAGATTGGTGGTTTTGTGGGAAAGAAGCATAAGAAGACAATAGAACTGAGGGAACTGATGAAATATTAATTTATTAACCTAATGAGATTGACAGCATGATCTAGTTTGTAAAAGGAAGAGAGTGAAGCAAAGAATGTTAATATATTGGCGTAAAGTAAAGAAGTTAAGATGCTTGTGTTATCAATAAGGTCAAAGAGTAAGTGCTATGAGAGTGAGATTGATGAAAGGATAAAAAATTGTAGTTAGAAAGTAGGATAATAGAGTTACGATTTTCAAAGATGTAGCAGTTTTTTTTGTTTTTTTCTGAACTTTTATTGGAATATAGTTGATTTACATTGTTGTGTTAGTTTCTGCTGTACAGCAAAGTGAAGCAGTTATACATATACGTATATCCACTCTTTTTTAGATTCCTTTCCCATATGGGTCATTACAAAGTATTGAGAAGACTTCCCTGTGCTATATAGTAGGTCCTTATTAGTTATCTATTTTACATATATTGTGTATATGTCAATCCCAATCTCCCAATTTATCCCTCTCCTACACTTTTCCCCCTGGTAACCATAAGTTTGTTTTCTACATCTGTGACTATATTTCTGTTTTGTAAATAAGTTTATTTGTATGATTTTCTAAGATTCCACTTATAAGCAATATCATATAATATTTGACTTTCTGTGTCTGACTACTTCACTCAGTCTATAATATCTACGTCCATCCATGTTGCTGCAAATGGCATTATTTCATTCTTTTTTATGGCTGAGTAATATTCCATTATAT